>NC_056745.1:606974532-607137032 GCF_019279795.1 Protopterus annectens
AATAGCTCACATGTTGTTAGCAACACTAAGTATAGTTGGTTTTACAACAGCAACAAAATCATATACCAAAACGTGTATCAATATTTATTCACATACCCTCTGTAAAATTATCTGACAACCTTATCTGTAAACTTTTCATTTCTTTCCTATTGTGTTCTGAGTTTATCTGTAACCTCTAAGTTGAGTTCTTCCACTCCCTGCTTTGTGGTTTTTGTCTTTTCTACTACTCTTTCCTTGCTACTGATGACTGACCTGTTCTCTGTATCTAATGATGTTCTAATGACGTATCTTTCTCCTAATCATTGACATTCATTCAGTGCTCCCCCAGTTCTTAGTGTTATTTCTTTTATTATTATCCTCAGGGTGCTAGCATTATTTATTTTAGCATGCACCCTCTTTTGGGAGTTATCATTATTTTCACAACATTCATCCTGCCTGTTAAGGTTGGGATCTTGCCTCTCCACTTTCTTGGTCTTTTTTTTCTCTGTTTCTTTCTGAAGCTTCTTATAGTTATAGTTATTTCTCTCATCCAACTCACTGTCTTCCATACCTCTTATCCTAGGTATTTCACACATGGCCTACATTTGTGATCTTTCCTCAACTTGTCTTTCAACAGGAATATATACTCTTTAAAAATCACTACATTCACTCAAACAGCACCCTGTCTGGATTTGAACCACCACAGCTGGGCAATAACAACACACACTTGAGATTATTATCACTGTTGGCCACAGACATTGACATATACTAGGAAGAAGAAAAAGTAAATTACATATACTCAGGTATTGTATCAATTCAAATTAAAATGCAAGTTTTGAAAGTTGCCCTTTGTAATTTGTCATTGGATGTGTGGCTGAATAGAATATTGCCAATATTTAAGCTAACTTTTCCTCATACAATATAAAACAAATATTTGCAACACTGCAGCAATTTTTTCTCTTTATTTTGTATCATTCCCTTATCTATGCATTTCTAACATCATTGCAATCTCATTTGCTTTGCTTTTGATATATGTTTCAATGAGTACTCTACTTCGTTAGAACTGCAGAAAAAATGTTTAACAGAAGCACAAAGTATGGTCGTAAACAATTCATAGAAATGTTAGGAATGTTGGTCTCTCTCCTAAGTCAGTCGATGTACTCACAGACATTTCTATAAGTATTTCCCCCAGCACCCCCTCAGTAAGTGTACTTCAACTGACTAAGAAATGCTAATTGTTCTTCCAGTCAGACTAATTAGTCACACTTGCAAACTCTTAGCAAGCAACACTTCTCAAGGTTCATCCTTGCAGTGCAAGGGCATATGCATGCAATTCTGTAGGTCCTTACACCATGTTTACCTGCCCTGCACCTAGTGTAGATTGTGGAATTCATGAATACTAATGAGTTTGCATCTCATTTGCATATCCCCATGCTCAGAAGGCTAAATCTGTACTATATCAAGGTAATTGCATAGGTAAGGAACTTATATCTCAGTAGGGGGACACCATTTGGAACCAGAGAGCTCAATACTGATATTTGCTGCAAAGGTATGTTGCTGTTTTTACAAAATGCTTTAGTTTAACTTTACTGATACATTGCATTTCACAATACACCCATTGGTTTACTGTCTGCATTTTTTCCCTTGCTGTTGACATAGCCATGTATATCAGTTATTTCTTGTCTATTAAACATATCTGTATATAATGCTACCTGACATTATGGAAACATGTATCTGGAAAGCTGACTAGTTACTGCATAAGAATGCTGTATAATGTATTAGTAATGTTTGGGGGGGCTTGCATTATTAGCACACAAAATGCGTTAAACCTTTGATATATACCTGCCTCCTCTCCTCATAAGTCAACATCACAAAAACATTTTATCTATTTTTACTTGAAAAGTGATTTTTTTGTTAATGCTATAATCTGATGCAAAGTTATATAACTGTTGTCCTCCTTTCATGCTTTTAGCAGTTTTTTTTTCATTTTCCTTTTTTGGGAGGTATTCTATATTAACTTGTGTGTTCTCATATGGACTCTTACTTTTTCTATTGTTTTGTGCATGATGGATGCATACATTCATACATATTTGTTTTGTTAGCAATCAGTTGTGACTTACTTTTATTTTTTTCCTCTTATGTTTCACCTCATATAGGCCTATGGTGCCCAAGACATCTGCACCTAGTAAATCACCATACAGTGATGCAGAAAATTAAGTGATCATCCAGGCACTGCATCCACACTGCTCCTTCCTCTTAGAAAGAGAGGGAGAGAGATGTGACAAGTCCTCCCCTGACTGTATCTGGGAGCAGGTGGTCAATGACGTCAATGCTGTAGGAGGCTATGACCATGCCTATCTAAAAATAAGACATAGTGCCAGTGACATAACCATGTAGGTGAGATGTTGGATGGCTGCAATTGCTCAGGATATGGGGGGGGGGTCCTGCTATGGAACCACCACTGACTGATACAGTGGATTTCCTGTCCACTGTCAGAGATCCAGATAGCTCAGCACATGGGTGACACAGAATTGTTGATGCTGGTGCTGAAGTGAAGGACAACCCAAGTGTGTCTAATGTACAACTTCCAGGTATGCAACATACTTAAATAATTCTCATTGTGTACACACACACACACACACACACACACACACACACACACACACACACACACACACACACACATATATATATATATATATATATATATATATATGGATCTGCTTTCAATCAATGAAAGTACGATCCATCGAATCTAACTTACCCTCTCACTATCCACTGAAACTGCATGTCAATGAAATAATGATCTGCTAAATTCCTTTCCAAGGGAAAGGAACCACTGGACCACCATGCAAATGACACACAATGGAAAGACATGGAGCCCACCAAAATGGGGGGCCTTGCCCCCCCACCCTACTTAAATATACCAACTCTGAGATCGCACTACACAGGGAGAGGGCACAGTTTTTCACGGTGGTCCAGTGGTTCCTTTCCCTTGGAAAGGAATTCAGCAGTTTGTTATTTCATTTAAATGCAGTTTCAGCGGATGAAGCTTGGGTAAGTTTGATTCGATGGATCATACTTTCATTGATTGAAAATAGATCCATATATATATATATATATATATATATATATATATATATATATATATATGTATATGTGTGTATATATATATATATATATATATATATATATATATATATATATATATATATATATATACACAGAGAGAGAGAGAAGGAGAGAAAAACAGAAGGATGGGGTAGAAGACACACTAAGAAAAGTGATAATTCAATAAAGGTGTTTGGAAAAAAAAGAAAGACAGAAATAGAGTGGGAAAGTAAACTGGACAGTACACTTTTGTATTAGATGTTTCTTATTCTGCAATTGGAAAGGGAATTGTTTTCTCTTTCTTGTGTCATTTGATGTGTTTCATTTCCCTTTCTTATATGTAGGCACATCCGGTTCTGAGTTTGCGCAATGACCTGCACATAGTAAGTGCACCTTTCTTATTGTTATTAATGTACATAAGGAAGATGTATGCATATATAAAAGTCATTTTTGCATTGCATTAACATCTATTCCTGTTTAAAATACATTTTATATAACATAAGTTTGATCATTTTGTATTCTATCTCTCTTTTTGCTGTGTTGATTACTTGCTATCATAAGTGATCCTGCCAGTGGCACTTTGGAACTCTTATCACCTGATGTCAGAATATTGTTAGCCTCTAATGATAAATATTGTTAGCCTCTAATGATGATGGTGGCAATGAAAAGGCAGAGTATACAGGTGCAGAGGGTCAGACTGAAACTGAGGTTGTAGTTCCCACATTCTCTGCTCATATTTCAGACACAATCAGTATGCTTATGCATACCCATGGCAAAGAGACATCAGACATAGGACAGGTTGAGGGTGACACAGTTGATTAGTGTAGTATGCTTACTCTACTTGCAGAGCTGGTTGATTCTCCTTATAGCCATTGTGAGGGCAAAGTACACCATGGTACCATGGTAGAGGTCTCAGAAGAGGACTGCTGTCCACCTTCCTCCTGATGTTGTCATATCAGTAGGTACCACACAACCTATGTGTAGGGCCATTACCGAGGCATAGGAAAATTCTATCAGGGCCTCAGAAGAGATAGTGTAAGTCATAAACATTGTGCATTCTGATGTGTGAGACTGCCTGAGCCATGTAGGTGACTCCTTGGACAAGATGAATGAAACACTGGGTTGGGCATTGTATGTAATGGAATAGCTGGTGGAGGAAGGTCATCATCCACATGGCCAGAGAGCTGTTACATTATTATATGTTAGCCCAAGTGGCATTGTAAGATCCTCCTCCCATAGTCGCACTAATTCTACTACTCCATGACTGACTGCAGTGTCCCCACATAGATTTGATAGGGCACTTGTTCATAGTCCTGGTCAGAGCTTATCCAGCAGATAACACTCACATTCAGGTAGCACCTCATCATCAGGAAAGGGCCATGGAAGTAGCAGCGCAACTCCTGGCAGAGGTAGTTCTCATGGTCGAGGACAATGACATTACTAACTACCATTCACAGCTTATACCTGTCCAAGATGCCAGAATGTAGCACTGGCACAGTGCTTGCTTGTGTTCATTCAGAGACACGCACATACTGAAAATAAATGTGTTCATACCACCTCTCGCACATATACCCACCCACACACAAGCTATCTAAACAATACTGTTAACTGATATATATCTCTTGTTACAGTTGTAAACTTACTGAACAAATGGATTTGTTACTCACACACACTCACTTCTTTGGTTGCAGGCTTGCCCTCCCGTCTCTTCCCCCACCCTTGATGATGACTGTGTTATGCCCTTTGTACATTTCTTTGTGGTTTACGGTCATATATATGTCTGTAGCACAAAGTGGATAGCTAATGCTTGCTTACTCCAAAGCTTGCTTTAATGTAAATGTATTGCAGAAGAAATATTTTATTTACCATTCCTACTCAGTTGTGAATGATTGTTTATGTAATTGTTGACCCTCATTGTATTCGTGTATTTGTAGTAATACCATCAAAGTAGATACTCAGTTTTAGCATATTGCTATACTTGTGCAAATGATGCTAACACTGACTTGCTCACTGGTTTATACACAGTAGTTAAATGAAATGCCTAATGCACAATATTGGGCAAAATCCATAGCTACTTATTACAAGCATCAGTCATAAGCTATTACAGACATTACTGTACACCTAAGACATGTTCATCGCAGAGACAAATAAGAGCATGAGCAGTTATTTACCTCTTTTTTCAGATAGATTCCACACTTACCTTGTTAATACTGCAGCTAAAAGATGTATCCTTGGGGGATGTCTTTGTCTGATGCTAACAGAACATAACCATTACATGGTTAAGTTAGGGTTGTAGACTTTTGCAGGCATCAGTTTTACTATTTGTATGTGCCTAGGACCTTAGGTTTTCACTTAGATAGTAAGTCTCTTCATTGTTCTTAACCAGAGCCATGTAATATTGTGCACTCCTATGCCTGCCATCACTGTCTGCAGCTGGTGGTTCTCTCTAGCCTCCTTATCTGTATCTGCTGGAGCTGCTGCCCCTGCCCATTGTCCTGCCCCTTTTTGCCCTTATTAAAGCTGTTTCCTGAGAATTATATTGTGCAACCTGGCACAGATTATGAGTACAAACACCACTCAGGAACAGAATAGGTCCAAAAATGAAGACCAGCTACACTGGAGTAAAGTCCACAATGTTTATTAATCCACAGATACAAGATGATTAAGCACTTTTGTATATGTACTTCATCAGAATCACAAACACATATAGCACCCAGCACATTTAAATCACCACCCTTAAGGCATTGTCCAATAAAATTAATGAAAGCATTATTCAACCCGTAGCATCAAAGGGGTAAAACTATAAAAAATGTGTGTAACCTAACTTTACCCTTACATTCTCCTCCAAACATTTGATAAAAATAATTAATGTTCAACACACTTAACAAGTACAAAATTCCTAAAAATATCAGAAATAAATATATATAGGTACACATATAAATACATAGATATATGAATATAAAAGCGTATAGATGTAGAAAAATGTAGAAAAATGTGTAAATATATAAGAAACTTTTGAATGAAAATAGCCTATAATTGTTACTTAAATATTTACACCACATAAGATTTCAACTTTAAGACACTGGTGATAGATGTACTTTCATTCAGTCCGAGGAAGGTAGTGGCATCAAGCTTTAACTGCCACCTAAGCTCCTTGGTTTCCAAGAGATCTTCCCAAGGTCCCTCCCTGAGATCTCTTTGTACAAGTTCCAAAACAAAGAAATTGAAACTGTGATCTTTATACTCCCCTATGTGCTTGGCCAGCGCATTTTTGGTATCACCCTTCCTGATATCCAGACCATGCACATACATGCGTTCCTTAAATTTTCTCTTAGTTTTTCCCACATAGAAACACTGGCATTTCAAGCACCTGGCCACATATACAACCCCCACTGAATTGCAATTGCTATGGGCCCTTGAAAAAATGGTAAAGTGGTTCACTGTTACCCTGTCTCCCTCCAGAGCCATTTTACATTGGGCACAGTTACCATATTTATAAGTACCCCATTTTTTTACAAGTAAATTCTGACCGAAAGTCAAAGGTACCCTGCTCTAAGTGGTTTTTCAAAGTTTTCCCTCTCCTAAAAATCACCTGAGGTTTTTGGTTTGCCACTATGTTTAATTCTTTAAAGTTAGAAAAAATATGCCAGTGTTTACGAATTATATTTCTAATGTGGGTGGCCTCATTACAATATTGAGTAATGAAAGCTCCCTTTAAATGCGACCCTTTGTTAGTGTCATTTTTCCTAAAAGGGCTATTTCCTAAAGGGTCGTGGGAGCAAACCAGGGGAATAATCTCTCATATTTCCCTTTCAGTTTTGATATCTGTGCACACCTTGGATACCACCCCCTCAGGGTATCCTCTGCTGAAAAACATATGACTCATCTTATCACATTCCTGAATAAATGTTTCCCAGCTAGATACCATCCAGGACAGCCAGATAAACTGGCCTTTAATAATCCCAAACTTTTGATGTTGGGGGTGGTTACTGTCGAACTGTAGTATACTGTTACTGTAAGATGTTACTAACCCATCTCTTGTTTAGGGAGTCCTTAGGCAAGGTGACATCCAAGTAGTTCATACTTGAGATGTTATATTGATAAGTAAAACTTAGAAAGGGGGTAGAGGTGTTTAAAAACTCCATGAACCCCTCAATTTCGCCAACTTCCACTATAGAAATATTATCCATAAATCGGAGATAGAAACTCCAAGGTTTTCTTTCAAAGTGTGGGAATAGGATGTGTCTCTCCCATTGGAGTAAAACAATGTTGGCAAAAATGGGGGCACATAAAGCCCCCATAGCCACCCCCTTTCTTTGTCTGTAATACTGGCCCTCCAGATATACAAAGTTGTATTTTAGAAACAATTCCATGCACAAAACAAGAACGTTGTCAGTATTGTTGTCTAAACTAGTGCATTCACACAAAAAGTCATGGAACCATTCCACCCCAATATCATGTGAAATGGTATTAAACAATTCGACCACATTGATCGTTACAAAAATACTTTGTTCTTCTTAATCAACATTTTTCATTTTCATGAGAAAATCGCAAGAGCCCTTGCATATATGGTCAAAAGACCATAAACAATCCTTTAAAATGATGTCAACATACTTTCCCAGGGGGTTGGTTTTAGATTTCCTTGCATTGACAATAGGCCTCATTGCTGGATCAGTGGTACACTTATGTATCTTTGGTATACCAAAGATACAGGGTACCACTGGATGCTTAACTTGAAAATAATCAAAGATGCTGGATGTGATTTCACCTTCATCCAACATATCTTGTAGGTAAAAGTCAATGTGCTTTTAGGCCAACTTAATAATATTGATGGAAGTTTCCTCATACATATCACTGTTTGTTAACATGGCCTGACATTTTTGATATGTATTCTACTTTATTCATAATAACTATCCCACCCCCTTTGTCGGGGTGTACGGTCTCCTCGGGTGTTGAAAATTTCCTTGTTGATATCCCCAGGCTTGCCGATAAACTCCCTGGAGCTTCCTCAGAGAATGAGTTCCTGCAAACCTCTCCTTACCTATTAACTGCTGGTCAAAGGGCTATTATGACCAGTAGCCCTCAAGCTAATGTTTCTGGTAATGTCCCAGAGGGAGTGGATGATCTCAAACAGTGGCTAAATGGAACTGTGATATTCGAGAACGTCAGTAACAATATACAACCTTTAACTTTCCAAAATGCTCTATCTTCATTTGAAAGAAGCATTTTTAGGTGCAAGAAGTAGCAACTTGAAAATGCTTACCTCCAGGAAAGTATAAAAGCTAGAAGGATTTCCAAAGAGCTAAGGTCCTGGAAATTTCCCAATGGGGTCAAATTTTGGACCCCATTTCATGATGAACTCTTGCAGATTTTTGATCGCCATTGGTGCGAACTGCTTGAGGGCTTAATTAAGCACAATCAAAAGGAAATTGAGGGCTTGATCATTGAGTCAGAAAGGTTGGATCAAGCCCTTCACAATGACTTGCTATTCCCTCATTTTAAGAATGGCTATGTGGCTTTATTTAGCAAAGTAGACAACGAGCTTAATAAAATAAGAAATACTAAAGCTAAAAAGTTTGAGTGAGACCGCATTTCCTATGCTGAAGGGAAGGGGTACCCTAAACCACCGATGACCAATTGAAATGAAGCAAGCAATGACGTTTCTAGAGGGGAGGATCCCAGGAGGTCTGAGAATCAAATGCAAGGAGAAACCAAGTCCCCTTTAGGGGGAAACCATCCTGGGGAGCCTCGAAGGTCCGAAAGGATTCACAATCAAAGGAACAACAACCAGGGAGTTTATCAGCAAGCCTGGGGATATCAACAATGGAATTTTCAACACCCAAGGAGACTGTACAATCAGAATTAGGCCTAAAAGGAATTGACAATGTGGAGCCTGCTTCTATGGACTTGGTGAGTGCTGATATGGGGGAACTGGAGCTGCAGGTTTCTCCGTTTTCTAACAGCTCATCGTTTTCTGTTTTATTTAACAACTCAACTCAAAGTCTGTTGAGTTGGGGCTCTGAAGATAAATACATGTTGACAGAAGGTGGTCTGGACCCAGAATATACAGACAGTAATGCTTTAAAGACTGTTAGCAACAGAACAGGTGATTTTGTACTTTATACCTACAGTGATGTTTGTTGTAATATGGAACATGCTGAATTATTGAGTAGAGGGGAACTTTTTGTCCCTTCAGCTAACTGTAGGATTGATACATGTTGATTGACTTAAAACTTTTTCTAAGAAAACTTAACTTTAAGATTTTGTATCAGGAAGGGGGTGAAGAAATGAGGGATGTGATTATGAGAAGCAGTATCTTTGACCCACCCCTACTCCTTCCATTAATTATTTTTGAAAAGCTGGTGGAATTTGAATTTAGTGGCCTAGTGGGGAAGGGTTCTTGTGGCAATGTATGGTGGAATTTGACTGATGCAGAGTTCTGTTTATTAAAACAACTTTCCAATAACAAACAACTTAGGGTTATGAAACCCGACAAAGGGGGTGGGGAAGTTATTATGAATAAAGTAGAATACATATCAAAAATATCAGGCCATCTTAACAATAGTGATATGTATGAGGAAACTTCCATCAATATTATTAATTTGGCCTACAAGCTCATTGACTTTTACCTACAAGATATGTTGGATGAAGGTGAAATCACATCCAGCATCTTTGATTATTTTCAAGTTTAGTATCCAGTGGTACCCTGTATCTTTGGTATACCAAAGATACACAAGAGTACCACCGATCCACCAATGAGGCCTATTGTCAATGCAAGGAAATCTAAAACCCACCCCCTGGGAAAGTATGTTGACATCATTTTAAAGGACTGTCTAGGGTCTTTTGACTATATATGCAAGGACTCTTGGGAATTTCTCATAAAAATGAAAAATGTTGAATACAAAGAACAAAGTATTTTTGTAACGATCGATGTTGTCAAATTGTTTAATACCATTCCACATGATGTTAGGGTGAATGGTTCCATGACTTTTTGTGTGAATGCACTTGTTTAGACAACAATACTATCAACGTTCTTGTTTTATACATGGAATCGGTTCTAAAATACAACTTTGTATATCTGGAGGGCCATTATTACAGACAAAGAAAGGGGGTGGCTATGGGGGCTTCATTTGCCCCCATTTTTGCCAACATTGTTTTACTCCAATGGGAGAGACATCCTATTCCCACACTTTGAAAGAAAACCTTGGAGTTTATATCTCTGATTTTTGGATGATATTTTTATAGTGTGGGATGGGGAAGTTGGTGAAATTGAGGGTTTCATGGAGTTTTTAAACACCTCTACCCCCTTTCTAAGTTTTACTTATCAGTATAACATCTCAAATATGAACTACTTAGATGTCACCTTGTCTAAGGACTACCTAAACAAGAGATGGGTTAGTAACATCTATCATAAACCTACTTCCAGTAACAGTATACTACATTTCGACAGTAACCACCCCCAACATCAAAAGTTTGGGATTATTAAAGGCCAGTTTATCTGGCTGGCCCAGATGGTATCAAGTTGGGAAACATTTATTCAGGATTGTGATAAGATGAGCCATATGTTTTTCAGCAGAGGGTACCCTGAGGGGGTGGTATCCAAGGTGTGCACAGATATCAAAACTAAAAGGGAAATAAGAAAGATTATTCCCCTGGTTTGCTCCCATGATCCTTTAGGAAATAGCCCTTTTAGGAAAAATGACACTAACAAAGGGTCGGATTTAAAGGGAGCTTTCGTTACTCAATATTGTAATGAGGCCGCCCACATTAGAAATATCATTCATTAACACTGGCATATTTTTTCTAACTTTAAAGAATTAAACATAGTGGCAAACCAAAAACCTCAAGTGATTTTTAGAAGGGGGAAAACTTTGAAAAAAAAACACTTAGAGCAGGGTACCTTTGACTTTGGGTCGGAATATACTTGTAAAAAATGGGTACTTATAAATGTGGTAACTGTGCACAATGTAAAATGGTTCTGGAGGAAGACAGGGTAACAGTGAACCACTTTACCATTTTTTCAAGGGCCCATAGCAATTGCAATTCAGTGGGGATTGTATATGTGACCAGGTGCTTGAAATGCCAGTGTTTCTATGTGGGCAAAACTAAGAGAAAATTTAAGGAACGCATGTATGAGCATGGTCTGGCTATCAGGAAGGGTGATACCAAAAATGTGTTGGCCAAGCACATTGGGGAGTATAAAGATCACAGTTTCAATTTCTTTGTTTTGGAACGTGTACAAAGTGATCTCGGGGGGGGGGGGCCTTGGGAAGATCTCTTGGAAACCAAGGAGCTTAGGTGGCAGTTAAAGCTGGATGCCACCATCTTCCCCAGACTGAATGAAAATACATCTGTCACCAGTGTCTTAAAGTTGAAATCTTATGTGGTGTAAATATTCAAGTAACAATTATAGGCTATTTTCCTTCAAACATGTTTTTTATATATTTACAAACTTTTATACATTTTTCTACATCTATAAGCTGTTATATTCATATATCTATGTATTTATATATGTATATATATATATATATATATATGTGTGTGTGTGTGTGTGTGTGTGTGTGTATTTATTTATTTATTTATGATATTTTTAGGAATTTTGTACTTGTTAAGTGTGTTGAACATTAATCATTGTTATCAAATGCTTGGCGGAGAATGTAAGGGTAAAGTTAGGTTGCACACATTTTTTTATAGTTCTGCCCCTTGGATGCTATGGATTGAATAATGCCTTTATTAATTTTATTGAACAATGCCTTAAGGGTGGGGATTTAAAAGTGCTAGGTGTTATGTGTTTGTGATTCTGATGAAGAGTACATATACGAAAGCGCTTAATCATCTTGTATCTGTGGATTAATAAACATTGTGGACTTTACTCCAGTGTGGCTAGTCTTCATTTTTGGACCTATTCTGTTCCTGAGTGGTGTTTGGTTTCAGTGTTTCTTTTGTGTTTTGGTTCACAGGCTATAAGTATTTGGACAGAGGTGGCTGGGTCATACTGCAGGGCAACTCTTGTTGTTGCTAGACATCGGACGTTTAATTTGAGTGAGCCAAATACACATTCTATGATATTCCTAGTTTGAGAATGGGCATTGTTGTATCTTTTCAAAAATGCCACCAACTTGTTGGAATATACACGTCAAAACAACACTTTAATAAAAAAATAGCAAAAATATATAAAACATGCGAGCGCTTTCACAGAGTCCTCTCTGCTTCCTCAGACATACTACATTAACTGCTGCTCTTGTTTAAATAATGATACATCTGTGTCAAATCCAATCAGTTGACAGTATCTTGAAATAAAAATTAAAAAGACATACACTATATAAACAATCAAATCATAAAAATAGTGGACTAAAAATGTATGTAAAAAACTGTAAAAGCTTGCTCTATAGAGTTAGATAGTGTTAAAACTGTAGAATATATGTATAGATGTTAAAAGATGTGACCGAACATAATAATTAATATTTCAAAGCCCTGTTCCTGAGAAAAGGTTTCAGTGAAACCTTACTATTTAGTCCAGGTGGTCTGTCAGCCTGAAGTCTAATTATCCATTCTTGTTCTGAGGCTTCGGTCTTATTGTTTATGTTCCCACCTCTTTTATTTTCTTGTATAATGTGTAACACTAAAAATTTGAATGTGTGTGTAGCTCCCTCCTTTATAACATGCATCGCTAACGCACTTTGTCTCCTTTTTATTTTTAATGTCCCTTACATGTCACATGTTGATATGGTTCTCAGAAAAAAAATGTACACTAGAGTACAGATTACATGTTCTAGGACTCTATCTTTGAGCAACCGATTAGTTTTGTCTACATGGTAGGCTGGGCATTCTGTACAGAGACCAAAATATACAACATTCTTACTATGACAGTCTGTATAAAAGTGTGTATCAATGCTGAACTTTCTAGTCAGGTGTATATACTGCCCCCCTCCAAATATGAAGGGGCAGGCTGTACACCTTCTACACGGAAAGGTACCTAGCCTATCAGACCTTGCATAGTGGTCTCCATCTAACTTCTTGTAGCACAACTGTCTTTTTAATGACGTGTTGTTTTTAAAGGTAAAAGATGGTGTAGCCCCTATAACACCTTCTAGTTCATCCACATTTAACAATATGCCCCAATTAGTTTTAATTATATCACAGACTGTACTGATATTACTTGCAAATGTTAATGGAATATGTAATACATCATTCTCTAGGTTCCTGGTTACTGTGGTACTGGTGGCATAGTTACTTTGGTTATCCTGGCTGATTCTCGTCCTGTCATAATAGGGCTTGTACCTCTCTCTTCCCTCATTCCAAGCCACTTTAATTTGTTTGTCTATATCTCTGGCTTTATATCCCCTTTCAATAAATTCATGTTTTAACAGGGTAAGTGCCTGAGACAAACTATTATCATCATTATATAGCCTCATGCATCTAACTATCTGTCCTTTGATCACATTGGTTTTAGTGTAGTTAGGATGCATACTACTACTATGTAGGACATTGCTCTTTCTAATGGGTTTCCTATACATGGAGGTATGAACATAATTGAGTGTGTCTCTTGTAACCTTTACATCTTCTCTATTTGAGTATTTGTATGTGAAATTCAAAAAGGGGGTAATGGTATTAATGAAATTTAAAACTTGCTGCAAATTATCTTCGTTATCATGCCACAACAGAAAAATATCGTCCACAAAATGCTTGTACCATATAATAGACTTAGCAAACACATTGCTTGTCAAAATATTCTCAGTTTCCCATTGTACAAGTGCTAGGTTAGCATAGCTATTGGCACAGGCAGTGCCCATAGCCACGCCAACCTTCTGTATATAAAACTTGTCGCCAAACACAAAGGTATTATTTTCTAGGATGATCTCAAGTAGGGTACACATGAGTCGAATTTTGGTATTTTCTATCCCTTTTCTATTGAGTAGTTCCCTTACATTATCTATACCCCAAGAATGGGGAATAACTGTAAAAAGGGACTCTATGTCGAGAGTAACAAGCCAACATTGGTCATCTATACCCTCCAAATGTACACTTGGGTCTCTCAAAAAATCTTTAGTGTCTAATAAGACAATAGTACATTCCTTAAGTATAGGATGCAGGTTTTTCTCAACATATATCGACAGTGGTTCTGTCACCCACCCCCGACTAGATACCATAGGTCGCATGGGTGGACTTTCCATGTTTTTATAGACTTTTGGTAGGCCATACATAATTGGAGTCACTGGGTACTCTATATTGAAGTATTCAAAAAGTGGCTCAGAAATCATGCCTGTTATTAACATATCAAACAAAAAAACTTGCAGTCTATCTGTAATGGCTTTAACATGAGTTGCAGAAATCTCACAATAGGTATCGGTGTTACTTAAATGTACTAACATACTTGCAATATATTTATCTCTATCTAAAATAACAATTCCTCCACCTTTATCTGCTGGGAGTATTTCAACACTTTTAAAGCCTTTTAAGTCATTTAACGCTTGCTGTTCACATTTAGATAAATTATAAAAAACGCGGTGGTGTGGCGGTAGCATTGTTACCTCACAGCAAGAGATTCTCTCGTCCGTTTTTCGGCTTGGCTTGGGAGTGCCTTCTGTGTAGAGTCTGCATGTCCTCCCCACAGTTGGGTAGCATTCGAAAGACATGCTTGCGTAAATGGACGTGCCTTCATTGAAGGTTGGGCGTCAAGCTGGCACCTCAGCATTTCGTAAAAATCTACTGCCAATCATTAGCAGACCGGAGTTTTGCTGTGGCAACCCCTTACCGGCAAAAAAGCCGAAAGACAAACAACAACATTAGTAGCTTCATTACTGAGCACATTCCTTAGTTGTTTTTCACACACATCAATGAATAAATCAATCCCAGAATTGCTGGGAGGAACAAAAGTACTGTTTTTTTTAAAAACATTATCGGCCGGATTCACGAAACCTCCGTGAAAGACTTAATATGTCTTACTCGGCGGCTGCAGTTGAACGGTATGATGTCAGCATGCCATGCATATTCATGAGGGCATGCTGAATCATACCCTAGTTTAACACGGTCCATGTAGAAAAGTAGGGGGGTGTCCGATTGCCGAGTACAGCAAAGGGTCACGCCCCCAGAAGTGTCAGAGTCCTGAAAGTAAACACCCACAAGCGAGTCCGCTGAAATGTCAAGGAACACAACACCACACATCCCCACAGACTAAACCCTACTGAAAATGTGTAAAATGTAAAAATAGCAGTTTCCTTTTTTTTTTATAATTTTCAAAATGTTTGCCCGCATTTGCACTCATTTGCGCAGGTATGCCCTTCACTCAGCCACAGTTTGCAGACATTGAAAAGTATATAAGATCTACATATGCAAATTAAGCCAAGTAGCAATAGTGTAGCAGTAGAGACGTTGGCCAAAGAGGAGGTAGTCACGGTTCGAGCACCCACAATATCATTTTCCATTTTTATTTAAATAAGTATGAAACAATCCCCTGACACATATAACTATAATTTAAGTAAAATGTAATGAAATGACCCATGTATTTCTGAACAAAACCGATGTAATATATAAAAAAAGGATCATAATTGCCCATAGCTGAGCAGCACTTTAACAAGCTTAATATGAGTGCCCGTAGCTGAGCAGCGCTTTAACAAGTTTAATATGAGTGCCCGTAGCTGAGCAGCACTTTAACAAGCTTAATCTGAGTGCCCGTAGCTGAGCAGCACTTTAACAAGCTTAATCTGAGTGCCCGTAGCTGAGCAGCGCTTTAACAAGCTTAATATGAGTGCCCGTAACTGGGCAGTGCTGTACCCAGCTTAATATGAGTGCTTACAGCCAAATAACATGTTACCCAGCGTAAGCCATTTGCGCGGAGCTGCGCAGCGCGCCAACCAGCTTACCGTCCGGCAACATTGGGCAAGCTGTAGCAAAGTCGCCTTTACACAAACACACCTCCTAGCCTGTCTAGACAGTAGTAAAATAAAAAAGCAATGACAAGGATCGAACCCAGGATACTGTGCACCATAGTCAAAGTACTGAACCACTAAGCCATGACAGTTGTATTTAGAAATACAGTATTACCATACATATAGGAATGAATGAAAATATAACCATGACAAAGCAGGTTTGCTGTAAGCAGAGACATATCCAAAATGGCCAATCACAGATATGTGCGGGAAAACCGGCATATATAAGCCCCATAGGCGGGAATACACACCATAACTGATTGTGGTACCCATTTGCAGTCAGGATGGCAGGTGCAGGAGAGGGAAATCACTTTAGAGCATAAAGGTGGGGCGTTGAGGAGTCAAAATATATGGTTTGGCTCCTAGTCCACCATCATGAAGGCCAACACATGCAGGGCCAGGTTCAATGGGGAGCGTACAAGCAGAGGCGTGGAACCAGTTGGCACATGATCTCACCAGTGCCACAGGCATTCCGAGGACTGGTGAACAGGTCCATCACCACCATGTGGACCTGAAGCGATGAAAGGAGGACCAACTGAACCGATGGATCCAGGAGGCCCGCCAAATGCCCAACGCCCCACTACTGAGTAAGGATCCATGTAATTAAGTATGTAAGAAATGCTATCCTAGCCTATAGTATGGATAGGTGTGTTCCAATATTCCTTCATTTATATTACAGCTGCAGGTGTACGTTCCATGAATTGGCAAGCCTGCTGATAGGCTGGCAAGGTTGCGCCACCAGGCAGGTTAGTAATTATTCTGCTGGTATTGTTATAGAATAGAAGTGAGTCAGCCTGTAAAAGAGTTCAGTGTTGTAACCCAGTAATAAAGGTCAAATATGCCTAGAAGAAAGATTCTGCTAGAATTGTAAGATTAGATAAGTGATGCAGCCTGGAAAAGAGTATTGCAATCCAGTAATAAAGATTAAACAAGTCTCAAATAGAGTTCCCACCTGTATTATAATATCAGATAACTGCTTCAGCCTGAAAATGAGTGTTGTAATCAATCAACAAAGGATAGACAAGTTTCGAATACATCCTTGTAAATTCTGCCATATGAAATAAGTGAGTCAGGGGGAAAGGATTGTTGTAACCCAGTAATAAATGTTAATAAAGCCTAGAATTAAGTACCATCCTGAAATGTAAATATAAAATAAGTGAGAGAGTGTGAGAAAGACAGTTTGAAGCTACCAAGAAAGCTGTAATAAGTCTGGAATAAAGGTATACTGCATTCACTACATAATGAAATGAATGAGACAGCCACAACCAAAGAGTGAAATGTCTTTAATAAAGTACAGAACCTGGACTGTGTCTGTCCCACAATTTGGATATGTTGCTGTACCCTTGCATTATGGAGATAGTATGGTTGTATGAAATGCTGAACATCCACAGTTGTCTAGACCCATATAAATCAAATGTAGCAGGATGCTTTACCTGAA
The DNA here is from genome assembly GCF_019279795.1 of Protopterus annectens. Classification (NCBI taxonomy): domain Eukaryota; kingdom Metazoa; phylum Chordata; order Ceratodontiformes; family Protopteridae; genus Protopterus; species Protopterus annectens. The sequence goes on from NC_056745.1 coordinate 606,991,990, forward strand.
TACAGCCAGATATGAACATATATGAATAAAAATGGAATGCATATTAATGTAGTGGTAACATCCCCATCACCAACATTCCTAAGGTTACATACAGGAAACTGTGCTAATACATGTAGGGGATATATATCTGCATCTACTAGGAATGTACAGTATATGTATAGGTAGTTTAAGTTGTTAATGTAATATTTCTCCACCCTACCCTATTCTCACAAATGATGCCATTCCACACCAAACTGGGTATGTGTATTCACAATTAATTCCCATGGACATTTGTCCTGTTGGTTTATACATATCTGCATGTACATTGATGCATGTGCCCTGTTCACATATCCAAACCTGATAGCCTGTTGCCACCAATGAACCCTGCATGTTGTTGGAATGTCCACTGTTGTTCTAAATATGCATGTGTTATGCTTGCTGCTCAATGTTCGGAATTCATATGTGTTTGGTTAATGGGAATACTGATGCATGCTGTTACAACTAATTTTGAATGGTGTTGTTGGTTACTAACCCAAAATGCCATATAATACTGCTAAACATAGGACAACAGGGAAGGCGGGTTCCAGCGGCCCCACCTCTCCCACCTCATCTGGCAAGTGCACCTGGCACCAGTGCCCAGGCCGTGACCTCCTCCTCTGGTGGCCCTGTGCTACCTTCGGGTGGAAGCGCTGCAGGGGATGGGACTCATCCCCCCTCTGCAAGCGTGGCTGGAGGAGAGCCTCCACTCACCCTCCATGGGGTCCGGTCTGTGGTGCGTAGTGAGATCAGGCATTCTGTGACTGATCCCCTACGCCAGCTTGAGGCGAGAGTGGCGCAACTCACGGGTGTGCCTGCCCATCCTATCCAGCCCCCAGCACAGCCCCGGCCTGGGCTGTGAAGGCACAGTGGTAACTGCCCATGTGTGGGGATCTCAGTTCCACTGTTGCCATCTGTGGGCTCATTTGCTTGTGATATCCAAACATCCGTCCCCATCAATTGTGTTTACCCCCCACATGTGTCATACTCTGCCCCTGTATGTGTCTTGTTTGTCTTGTCTGTTAACCTCCCCAACCTACCTCCCCAAATATTCCTACTTCCTGTACCTCACATTCCACTCTCACTCTGTTCCCACAAAAAAATTACGCCTCATACCTAGCTGCCCATTTTGCATACATGTCTGTTGGACATGTAAACTGATAATTACAACTGGCTGTACAACATATTTAGTTGTCCTCACCCCTCTCTCAGGGGTGGAAGGTGTCAAATCTCACTCTAAATTTCTAACATATGCACAGCTGTTGCTGGTAAAGAATTGGGCAGCTATGGGCCTTCCCTACATCCTTCCTGCACATCCTGAGCTTGTTTTCCTACTGTCCTACCCTCTTTGTGCCCCCTTTTTCACCACTGTCCTATTTCCCCATTTTCTTTTCTTTAAAAGAAATTAGCACGGGTGTTACCGGGCGTTAGCACTTTTAAGCAGTAGTCAGCGGGTGTGCGCTTGTGTGTGCTTAGCTAAGCGTAGATAAGCATAGCTAAGCGTCGCGCAAACTCGTGCAAAATCGCTTACAACTGCTTAAAAGTGCCTTAGTCACTCTGTATGACAAGGCCTGTAGTCTGCTCATCAGCAAAATAAAATACCCCTGTCAGTCTTGAACCCTGGACCTTGGAAACGCTAGACTGCATGAATTGCCACTGAGCCACAGCAGATATACAAGAACCTAGTGCTGAAAGAAATATATAATGAAATACAATGAGTGAATGTAAAGGGAAAATAGGAAGGCCATTACACAAAGCTTGTTCTGTGTATCTTTACTGGCAATTCTTGTGGAATTGCATTACATGAGTGTGATGAGAGAAACAGCCATACTAGTAGGTAATAATGTTATAGTAGCACCTTACAAACCCCACACAGTATCAGATCAGGATAAACACCACCATATGTGAATAGGTAAGAGGCCAGACCTCCCAACTGTGACTGATTTACAGGGATGTTCCTGATTTGCAAACAAATGTTACCTGTGCCCCACTGACTCCCTGTGAAATGTACTAACAGTAGGCAGAAAGGTGGGGAATCCCACGTAATGGTAACTGTCAATAAGTTACAGTAGACACTACTTGCATGTCAGAAATGGTGTAGTAATACATATGCTCAAAATACCCCACAGTCACAACTGCAGAATATCTGAAATATATCACAGGTGTATCCCACTGATATGTACCTTTCCCTGAGGCTGGTCAAATATATACCTGAAAGCATCTCAGGCCTGGAAGTGTCAGAAACACACAGGCATATCAGCCTGTCTGCTGTTACACACTCTGTGAATAGCTGTAGAATTACTTCCACAAGCATAAGGATGTAGCCATCTAACATACTAATGACAGTATAGCAGTTCACAAGCACTGCATGTGCCTGATAATCATAATTGTTATTACAATATACGTAGTTGTCCTCACCCCTCTCTCAGGGGTGGAAGGTTTCAAATGTCACACCAAATGTCAAACATATGTACAGCTATTGCAGTTAAAGAAATGTGCAGCTATGGACCTTCCCTACACCCAGCCTGCACATCCCTAGCTGGTGTCCCCACTGACTTTCTGCTTCCTGCTTACAACTGTTTAAAAGTGCCTTATTCACTCTGTATGACAAGGCCCTAGTACTGCTCAGCAGCAAAATAAAATACCTTTGTAAGTGTCAAACCCCAGACCTTGGGCTCACGAGACTGCATGAAGCACCACCAAGCCACAGCAGACATATAAGACCTTAGTGCTGAAAGAAATATATCATGCATTAGAAGGAGTGAATGTAAATGGAAAATAGGAAAGCCATAGCAACACATTCCAGTAAAGACAAATATCAGGCATTCAAGGAGTGAATGTAAAGGGAAAATAGAAAAGCCATAGCAACACATTGCAAGAACTACTGTTGTATGCCAGTTAATCCACAAATCCCACAGGAAAGTACATACTCCCATGTAAACAGTGTTAGCATTAGCAGGTGTGAGTTAACATACACACTGAGAAGAGTGAACTGGAAGAAGCAACAGCCAGGTTTCAGTACAACATGCATTTCATTGGCTACAACACAGCCTCAGATATGAGAGATATAACAACCTTCTGACTGACACAACAGTGTCCACAGCAAACCAGCATGGTCCCCACCTTGCAAAATTGAAAGGCCTATGCCTACCTAACCTATCATTTTATAGCAGTGTCCAGAAATCACAGTGAGAACTGCAATTACCACACAGCAGGCTGCATGCAATTACTAAATGCTGGCCACCAATTGGTGCAGAGGCCATCACATGCACATGTGCAGATACCTACAAAAGCAGCCTGTACTGCCAGTCCACACATGCAATAATATCATTGCAGCAACTGGAGGGAGACAGAGACAGAGACCAAAAAAAAAAAAAAAAAAAAGCCAGCCAGCAAGCCAAAAGAAAAAAGCTGTCAGAGACACCAATCCACAAAATACAGAAATACAACACATCAACAGGTACAACTGACAGAGGTGAGAAATACAAAGGTAATGTATGTAACAGATATGTATTTGCTGGCATCTGAATGATGTGTCTGAAAGGTAATCTACATACTGTGAACCCTCCATATGTGTTAGCAGTCTGTATCTATATGTATATGCAGATGTGCATAGGGCAAGGGATATACTGCAACTGTTAGTGAAGGCTGGACATACATATGTAGTTGAAGGTTGCTATGTGCACATATCAATGTAGGTTGTAGTGTGTAGCATTGAAAACAGCATGCAGTGCAGGTATATGTCATGTGGTGGTGAACGTCTGTGGGACTGAGCCAGTGAGGCCTGCTACAGCTATACGGCCTGAGGACAGCATAATGAATTCTGCACAACACTGTTCAATATCATTACAGAATGGTATGTCTCAGAACTGTTTCAGAAGTGATATTCCCACCATGAAAGGTGGCCAGTCTATGTGCCCAGATGTGCATGTATATGTACAGCAATGGATGTTTAGAAGTGTGTATATATATATATATATATATATATATATATATATATATATATATATATATATATATATATATATATATATATATATATATATATATATATATATATATATATATATATATATATATATATATATATATATATATATATATATATATATATATATATATATACATATATATATATATATATATATATCTACATATATATAGATATATATACATATATATATATATATACATATATATATATATATATATGTAGATACATATATACAGATAGATATGAATGTCTATAGATATATATATATATATATATATATATATATATATATATATATATATATATATATATATATATATATATATATATATATATATATATATATATATATATATATATATATATATATATGTATACATATATGTAGATATGTATATATATTTACATATATATATATATATATATATATATATATATATATATATATATATATATATATATGGATATGTATATACTGATATATATATTTATATGTATATAGGTTTACTATCACAATGCCGACGTGCACTTGCACGGCTATGACGTATTCGAACAGCAGATGTTCAAATACTTCATATTTCGGCAGGTGATGTGAGCGAACGTTACCATTGCGAATGGACTGTGCATTCGCAATTCTAACGCTCACATGTGAGGATCGCGGTACAGTGCGGTTAGGGAAATACATCCCTTTCCTCACTGTAGTGCGATCTCGGAGTTGCAATATTAAGTTGGGGGGGTGTGGGGGGCGCAGCATAACTGTGTGTTTAGGCTAGTTAGGTAGGTAGTTATGGGACGGGTGGGAGTGCTGTGTATTGCCGAAAATGTCGCGAGCGACATTTTCGACAATACACAGCTGTTTTAGACATTAGGAAAATTCGCAAATGTTCATTTCCGATGTATAAATTCGAAAATGCAGACACGTTTTATTCTGATTTTTGAATTTATGATAGTAAACCGTGTATATATATATATATATATATATATATATATATATATATATATATATATCTATAGAGAGAGAGAGAGAGTGAGAGAGGAGAACATGGGGGTAGATGTATTGCAACAGGTGCCTGGTGACCAAGGCATGGACTGAACACCAGTGTTGATACTGCAGTGCCATACCCCATTCCAAAACACGTTACCCACTAACTACCACATAGGTGGTTGCCTGCCTACCACTGGAGGTGTCAGAAGGGAACATGGGACACAGGTGTACAATAGCCTCCCCTTTGATATCCACAGTGGCACACTAGACTTGTAATCCCTGTACATGGTACGTGTCATCACAAAAGGTGTGTCAGCTAGAGAAATGTAAGTCAGTGTACCCCTCTACACCTCACAATGTCCTATGCAGTATGTACCTCCCATGAGAACTACAGCAAGTGGAAAGGCCACAGGCATACCTAACAAAGACTGATAATGCCCTCAAACACATTCCCTATGCAGACTGACTCACAAAACCACAGCTAGAGTGCCTTGCATACTTCTTACACAGAGGTTACCACTGCTGGACATACAGAGTTATGTCACACCCATACCAGTCGGCCAACCACCATGGCAACACCTCACAATCTGTCCAGCCTACATGACCTAGGGCCCTAATCCTTGTCACTGCACTAAACAGCACATGCTGGAGGTACAGGTTCCTATACACAAATATGCCATACCCTGGACTAAACCACCCAGCATTAACAAACAAGGCTCCTTATTAGTAGATGTCATACATACCCCTGATGAATGTTATGGAGATAGGTAATATGCCCTGTGAGTCACCTCTGTGTAACTGTTTCACAGGAGCAAGTAAAATCACATTACATGTGTCCAAAAGGGCAGGGTAGCATATGGCTAGGCTGCCCTAGGCCCAGGGCCAATAGCATAGTACCTACCTATGACACAAAGCACACACACCTGTACTCAGTGCAATACCAGCTATGTGAGGTTGAATGAGTGTGACACTGACTGTGTGCAAGGTCTGTAAAGGTGTGATAGCTTAGCCTGAGTTTGTGTCTGTCATGGTAGTTTGTGTCCTAGGTGTGAGGCCAGAGAAGATTTGTGTCAGTTATCGGGATACAAAAATAGTAGATTGGCATATGTTGTGCCGTAGTTCCCTGTGTACGACTGCGGTGTCCCATTGTAGGTAGAAGCAATACATGTATGCTCAGTAAATGGTACTGCTGTTGAATCCAGCTCACATATGAACTGTTGTACTACCAGAAGTTGTAGGCCTAAACACTACAGTATGGTGTATGTTCACATTCCCTGGTAACACTGTCTGGTGTGTTTCCTGTAGTCTGCACAGATTACATACCTCATGCATAGGTATCTGTAAGTAGGGGCACACAGTACTATAAGGTACACAGTTAATGCTCATCTGTGTCGTCATACATTGGTGTGTTGTATGTATGTGTAATGTGTGTGTAATGATGCCTGTACCATGGCCGCAATCACATGTGTGTTACATAGTATGTGTGTGTACCTGGCAGCATGTATACTCTGACAGCAGTATGCTGGCTATATTAACAACTGTGCACATATGTCAGGTAGGGGTATGGCATCAAAGACTAGGGTGGATTACCATTGAAACTGTAAATGTGCATTGCATTCATTGCATGGGATGACAATATTCTTCATCCATTAGCTTGATACATACCCCCAGTGTGAGGTTGTGCATTGTATCCCAAACAGTGTGCCAAGTGCTGGTGTATACTAGTTTGTTGTATGGAGTGTGGCAGGCACTGTCAGACAGTTGTGGGCTGAGCACTGATATGTGGTATTGAACATGTGTATCCCCTGATAGACAGACAGATGCTATATATGGCAGTTAAGTGATATCAGTACATTAGAATATTAAGTGTGCCACATGACTTGCTCACATATTTTCTTTTCCTTCCAGGGTGATGGTGCATCAGCGTAACCCACCTTATACAGCAGCAGAGGATCAGGAGATCCACCAGAGCCTGGTGCAGAATTTCTCTGTGCTGTTTTCCAGGACCAGCCAGAACCAGCATGAGAGGGCTGCACTGTGGCAAGATCTTGTCCGTCGGGTAAATGACATAGGCATGCATAACCGGACATATCAGCAGGTACGCCATCACTGCAGTGATTTAATTAGACATGTCCGGCAGCATGCATCTGATATCCACAGACAACAGCTTGCCACAGGTGGTGGGGTACCTATCCACCCCCCCTCACCAGTGTGGAGGAGCACCTCCTAACTGTTGTGGCTCCAGGCCAACAACAACAACATCCACAAACATGTGTCACCATGGAGGCCGGAGCCACCCAGCATGCTGAAATGGAGTGTGCAGGTAACATGCCATATCTGTAGTTGACTGTTCTCTGTACTGGTAGTTTATGTGTGTGTGAGATGTGTACTGTGTGTGTAGCTGTTAACCTGCCGATTCTTCTGCAAGATTGATATTCTGAGTATAATCTGTATACCTGTGAAAGCCAACTGTTGTACTACTGTACTTTATCATACTCACAGTATCAATGGCACAGTTGTGGCCACTGGCAATCACTCTCATATTTTTGCAGGTCCCTCTGGAGTGACAGCAAGGCAACCAATCCATGCTGGTGAGTGTGTAATAACAATACTATTGCTAATGACATGTGCATGTCATATGGAGGTGTAGTGTGTGCACATGTAACACACCTACGCATAATGCATGCTGTGCATGTTTGCTGTGAGACTATGCATATCCCATTATTCTCAGTAGCTGCCTCACTCACATGCAATACACAGAGCATGACACACATGTGTGCACCACAGTACTGGACATTGGATAGGCATACCTGATACACATGTACACAACACACACATGTTTGACATAGACACTACACCTTAGCCTGCTACACATGTCCAATTATGACACCTGCTGTATGCCCACCCTTCAGTATCCCACTTATCATCTACACAGCACACATAATATACCTGTGGGGTAGAGGCCTATCATGTCTTTGTGCAACAGTCTTGAACAAATAATACATTCATGTTAGGCAATGCTCACTATTGCCCACCTTACACACCCATGTAACAAGTGTCTGTGTAATTGTGGATGTAGTCATGTTACTGCACTTCAGGTACAGCATGCTAGCTACCTGTCTGGCACACATTATTATTGTTGACTGACCACAAGAAGCATGTTGATCATGGCTCACGTTACTACACCACATCCAGTTCCACTGACCACAAAAGTACACACAACAGTTATTGCGTAGCACCATCATGTGTTGTGTGTGTGTGTGTGTGTGCAAATATATGCACCCACAGCTTGTAACACTTGCACAACATTGTTCTGTCCTTGTACACATTGTGTCCCAGGGTGGAGACAATCACTGAACAACTACACACAAGTATCAAGTACACGTATACTGTTATTAACAAGGGCTGTCTACACTTGCACTGCATGTTCCTGTGCAACACATAATCTGCATGCTGACACGTGTGCAGTGATGTTTTTCCTTGTGATACTGTCACCCACCCTCAAACAGTATTGTGTATGTGTTGGATTGCAGGTGTGTCTGTGTTTGTATCTGCTGTGCTGAGGAGTGTGCCTGTGTGCTTGTGTGCCTGTGTGCATGTGTGCTAACATCGTGTATACATTTGTAAACTGTGTTACCTATCTTCCTCTCACAGGTTCTGATGTTGCTCTGGTGGAGTGCAGCAGGGAACCTGAAGCCACTGCTGGGGATAGTGATAATGATGATACATGTGTAATGGCACAGGGAGGTGTGACAGGGTCTGTCGTTGGTCAGCCAATTGACACTACACAGCAGTCAACCCCATCAATGCGCACAGTCATCCTGCCGATACATCCATTGTCACCAATGTCCTTAGCTGAGGGACAGCATGCAGTGGGCATTGACCAGGGTAGTGTGGTATCATTGGCACATGCATCCCCTCACAGCAGCCATGGCCAGATTCCTGACATGGTACCACACAGACAGATGTCCAGGGGTTCTCGTGGGAGCATCCGTGGTCGTACTGCCCCTGTCAGACGTGCCCACAGAGGTCTTTCAACCTCAGCTATGTTCCAGGCTGTAATGCAGGCACAGGCACGTATGGAACAGTACACCAGACAGGGTCTAAGGGAGCTTAGAGCACATCGCACCGCTATGAATGACACTATGCATGATGTTGCGGCTGCCATCCGTAATATCAGCGAGGTCATTGATAGACGTTGGGGGGACACATTAGATCTCTTCCACAACTACATGTCCAGGAGCCAGGACAGTGCAGGACGGTTGAGGCGTCGACGTGGACATATTCCAGCAACATGATCAGCTGTCAGTCGTCGCGGATGGCAACAAACCTGCAGCTGCTCCCATAGTGCCAGTACCAGCCCCAGCAATGCTGGGTCTGTGCTGTCATTAGACCGTCCTAGAAGACCACATGCACGTGGCTCTGGACAGTCCCAGCAGGGACATGTGTCCAGTCAACAACCCACTGCCTCTGATGACAGTACCCAGTCTGGCTTAGTACCTGATACTGTCGGTAGCACCCCCTGCCAGGCACAGGTACCATGTCCATGGCCAGAGACAGTGATCTGTATGACCTGGCAGGTACAGTCTGTGGCTGTCCACAAACACCCGTATATGGCAGCCACGTGGTGGAACTGTGTGCATGCATACATACACACACATAATGCTAACACCTAGGGCAAACACATACACACACATATCGCATCAACATTGCCCCATGTTGTACTGTTGTCCCTCACTAACACACACACACATACATATCAATTGGATGTGTCAATGGCAGACTCCGGCAAACCAAGTACACACCCTATGCATATGATGAAACTGTGCCACCTCCTGCCATCTGTAACATTGATGCAGGAACAGGATAGCATGGTGCTGATGCACAGGGTGACTACATAGCACTGTAGTGATATTATCATGTTGTTAACAGTACAGTGTAATGATATCGTTGTGGGTATATCAAAGCATGCATGATGCATTAACTCTATGAGTGTCATTGTACTTTTGTATACACCAGTGTTAATTCCCAAAGTGTACTGTCTGCACATGTGCCACATGGCTGTTGTGTGTACCTGTGCCTGCATGTGTTGGGGTGTGGACAGTACATGTGTGATGTTTGCAGCACAGAGTTGCAGGTGTGCATTTGTGAACATGGTTAGCATGGAACATGACATGGTTTGACAGTATGCTGTGGGTGATACACTTTCCAAATGTCAATGGTCTGCATTCTGGTAGTATACACAGCCTACATAGCCTGACATTCAGCGGTCATTACATGGTGTCTCCTCAACTGATACACAGATGTAGGAACCCGGTGTCAGTGATATCCCTGCAGTACTACACTATACCAGTAGTCATTCTTACTGAGCCCCACACATCCCTGGGAACAATACTCTTTGGCATATAGCAGTCTCACGTACATGCCAACACACTACGGATATGTCCATCCACGACTGCAAATGCATACAGTGGCCTACAATGCATTTTACACATGACACACCTAACCACCACAAGGGTATCATACAGACAGATACCTGTTGTCCAAGCCATGCTGTATTGCTGTAACACAACTGTAGCATTGTCATCGGCATGTAAATAACATAGTATTCCAACAGTACCATGTAGGTGGTAGCACCCATCATGCAGAACGGGTAGTGGTGTGTACATGTGGACAAGTGTTATCTTGTCTATCCTGTGATATTCACATTTACAAAGGTATTCTGCAGTCCCTCGGTGTATCACCTAAGCAAGAGGGTGTCTGTATGCATATCAGCAACAGTTGCCATACACCTACACTGGATGTCCATCACTCACAGACTTTGCTGTGTTGTAACATGTCTGACATATACTCCAGACATGAACCCTCACCCACATTAATCTATCAAAGCTTTCATGGGTGTGTGTCACATAGTTGGCCTAGGACACAGATCACTGCAGTAGCCTGCATTGTCACCAACATACATGTATGGCCTAAGGTCTGGGAAGCTGCGGCACATGCTGGCAAAGGTAACAACTGTATTCATATGAGGGAGGCTTCACACATAGGAACTATTAAAGGTCACAGGTACATATCTGTATGTGGCACACACATACCTGATGTGTGCATTGAAATTACTGTTATAATAATATGTCATACAATAATAACAGCAAAACACACAACACATTGACAAGCTGTGTGACAAACACACACATGGCATTTGTAGGATTCAAACCCCTACCTAACTATGTTATGATACTTGAGATAAACGCATTAGCACAGCGCGCTATTCGCATTACTGGATGGTTTTCTTTCTCCTGCTGTATTTATAGGGTGCTGACATCATCAGTCTTTCCAAAGAGGAATGTACATCTTTTAGTGTGTTATCCCAGTCTTCAAAAAGGCCATTCCTTTCACAGAGAATTGCATACATACACCCCCCCACACACACACACAGCATTTGCAGGATTCAAACCCCTACCTAACTATGTTATGATACTTGAGAGAGACGCATTAGCACAGCGCACTATTCGCATTACTGGATGATTTCCTTCTCCTGCTGTATTTATAGGGTGCTGACATCATCAGTCTTTCCAAAGAGGAATGTACATCTTTTACTATCCCTCAGTATGGGGGATAACAATATCTGTGCATTAACAGACACCTAGTTCAGGGTCAAATATGCACACTGGCACTGCCAGGTTATGTTCTATACCATGCTTCGTGACCACAGGACTTGTAACACACAACACAACTAGGGGGTGTATCCATATACATCACAGATACACACACCTCTGGGTTGGTACCACTGCACTAAGCATGACAGGCCATACATATACAACTACCATTGTGCAAAACTGCCTTTTGGTTTGGTGTGTAGTTCAGACCCCCCCCCCCATACCCAGGAACCGCACTCGGCTTTCCTGGGAACAGTGTAGGATATAAAGGTCTTCACACACACCATTATAGTGGTTGACTTCAGGTACATGAATATTGACTGGGGATACTACTCAGGCCTCAACAACATCACCCTACAGCCACTACAATTTGTGAATCCATGTGCTATGGCACAACCAGTCACCACAGCCACAAGGGGGAATACATATTGGACCTGATCATCACCAACATGGGGACTCTATGTTCCACACCAGAGGTAGAACCCTCATTGTTAAGATCAGACCATAAACAGCTTTCCCTGGACATCCATATCCCGTCCCCACCCCCAGCCAAGGAAATCACTGTAAAGAAGTTCTCAAAAGCAGACTTTGCACTTGTGAAGACTGGGGTGGAATATTTCAAAGGCCCCGTGCTGGGGGATAATACAGCCCAATCTGCAGAATCCTTTACAAACACATTCTATGAGCACCTGCAGGTATGCATTGATCATGCTATCCCAAATAAAGCCATGACTCCTCCAAAACAGGAGACCTGTCTGGTTGACCACGGCCATATATAAGCTGTACAACAGAAGGAGGAAGCTACTACATAACAGAGCATTATCCCACAGAGGGAGGACATCTCTGAACAGTATTGGCAAGACACTTCAATCCCTCATAAAATCATCACTTGCAAGTTTTGACAATGAAATTGACCAGACACTACAGATAATCACAAGGCCTTCTTTAGTTATGTCAGGAATATGTGTGGAAACACCCAGATATGTTCTGAATTGTTGCATAACAGCACAAAATATGCCAAACCTACGGACATGGCCTACACCCTGGCAGACAGAGTCTGCACAAACGTCCCCCCCTTACCCCCCAAGGGTACAGATGCCCATCCCAAATAAATGTAACCTCCCTGACATCACAGATACACAGGTGAAAGGTGCCCTCTCCACAGCAAATAACACAGCATATGTATGGGACTGGACTGTGTCCCAGGCTGTGTCCTTCACGAGCTCTGAGTAGAACTGAACACTCACATTAAGTCACTGTTCCAACTTAGCCTTACTACAGGATATGTACCCTGAGAATGGCATACACATACAGTGCTCCCACTCCACAAAGGTGGTGCCACAAAGGACCACAGGAACTATCACCCCATAAGCCTGACTAGTGTGGTAGAAACAGCTATGGAGTGTATTATCATGGAAGTCATAATCAAAAACATTGTGAGCCTCCAGACAGTGGATCATACACAATTCAGCTTTGTTAAGGGCAGATCTTGCCTCTTACACATAGTTCATATCTTTGAAACGGTTACTGAAGCCATGGATGAGGGCAAGGTAGTTCACACAGTCTACCTGTACCTTGCAGAAGCCTGCAACACAATACCCCACTCAGGCATCATACATATGCTTACCAGCTTAAATATCAACCCCTATATCACTAGATGTGTTGCTATCTGCCTCAGGGATGGAACCCACATGGTCAGAATTGCAGGTGCCATGTCCAACTCCAGACCAGTTACAACTGGTGTCTCACTGGGCTCAGCTGTGGGACCTGTCCTGTTCAGTATGTACTTCTCTGAGGTTCAGACTAACACGGGGGAATTATGTCTAACAAACGTCACAGATGACTGCTAACCGGGGCCCATAAGCGACACTGCAGCTGACACATGCTTCCTCCATAAGGGTCTCACAGAGATGGATGCTTGTTGCCAGAGCCATGGCCTCGTGCTAAATGCTAAGACATGCATAGTCATCCCCTTTGGGGAAAACAAGGTGCACACAAATTACCACATAAGTGGTAATCCATTAAGTACAAAAGATGTATTTACAGATTTGGGGACCAACATAGATCGTAACCTCTCCTTTGCTAATCACATTAACAGAGTCATTGCAAAGACCTTTATATAGCCCTCCTTATCACATGGGGGTTTGCATGTAGATCATGGGAGGTCATTGTGGCCCTCTACTAGTCACTCATCAGGCCCATGTTTGACTACAGTGCCCCTTTTGGGGTGTACCTTACCCAACAGCTGCAGCAACTACAGTGACCACAATAGTACCTCCCCAAGAGGATCATAGGCTACACACAGATGTCCTATGCAGCTCAGCTAAAGGATCTCCAGCTCTACTCAGTTGCTTAACGCCTACTCAGAGGTAATCTATGTCTGACGTACACAGCCATGTCAAACCCAGAAGTAATGGACATGCTCCACCTCATAACATCCAAGACCCTTAGAGCTACACACTCCAGGGACTTAAACCTCAGCACAAAACTAAATGGGCCATGCTGCAGGGACAGATTCATTACCCAGAGGCTCCCCTCACTCTGGAATTGAATCCCAATTAGAGTTAGACATAGCCCATCGCCAACCCTCTTCCAGCAAAATCCAGCCACATGGATGGGAACTTGCAAATTCACCCCTGGGATCTCCATTGTGTCCTTGCTTGACAGAGGCACAGCAAACTAGCCTTAAAGGGTGCCTTCTGTGACCTACTTTACAGAGGCACAGTAGGCTACTCTACTGGGGAGGTGGATGCCAAATACACTCTGCCTAGGCTTATGAATTCCCTAGGGCAGACAGCCTAGTATCGACCTCTGCACCTATGTTTATGTTCAGGATGCACAATATTTGTTGCTGATACTGTTTGCAGGTCTTTATTGCCATTGCTTTCCCGGTTTCTATGAACAACTTGTGTATCTGCGTAACATGTTTGATCATGACAGGGTTCCAGTATATTAATATATGTGTCTGTTGTCATTTAACTGTGTGCACAGGGCGGATTGCTGGATCGTAGGAGGTTCCTGGCTTAACACATACAACTGCCAGATATGTGTGGCCGACTGCCATACTCAGACATGGCCTAAGTGTGTGAGCATGCCCAGTTCAGGATTTCCATGGTTTGTTGCCTGACATAGATCGCATTTATCCAAGTGTGTGAGCATGCCCAGTGTGACCTTTCCATATGTTGTGATCTGAAGTCCACTACATTTGTGGTTGTGTGTGAACATGACCAATATTGACATTTATACTGTGTGTGTTGGAAGTCATGTTGTGTTCTTTACTGCCAGACTCCTTTGTGTCATAACTCAACAGGGATTATGCTGTGCCTGCAGGGTTTCCATGGGATAGTTTGCAAAGACTTGTCAACATTCTTTCATACTGGCTGAACACTGCAATACTGTCATGGTGTAGTGGTCCAGTACTTTCACTATGGTGCACTGTATCATGGGTTTGAGTCCCATCACTGCTTTAAATGTTCATACTGAGCAGACCAGACTGGTTAAGGGCCAGTTGAGCAACTATGAGCATGTTGCATTTTGTTCAGCTCTGGTCTACTTAAACCAGGCTTGTCCAACATTGTTGTGTATTCACCAACTTGGGTGGACATTGCCAAACATTACTGCACATTGACCACAGTTGTACTAGTTGGTGTGTGTGATTCTGTTCATAGGTTCATACTAGGTTATCTGCCCTAGGGCATTTATAATCCTAGCCAGAGTGTGTTTGGCTTTCAACACACATTTTAAGTGGAGTTTGCCATGACATTTTTCAAGGTTAGTATACTGTGCCTCTGTGTAACAGTGACATAGAAGTGATACCCAGGGTAAACCTACAATCTCCCATCCACTCATCAAGATTCCTCCTCTTAAAGAGAGTCAATGAGGGACTCTGGCTAACCTGGAGTGGGAGTTTACTCAAGAGTGGAGGGAGCCTCTGGGTTATGAATCTGTCACTCCAGCATGTCCTATTTATTTCAGTCCTGAGGTTCAGGTCTCTTGAGCACATAGCTTGATGGGATTTGTATTTTCCGAGGTGTAGCATGTCGATTGATTCCAGGTTGGACATGGCTTTATACATCAGGTACAGATTGCCTCTGGGCAGGCGGTATGCCACTGAGTGGAACTACAGTTTCTTTAACCGAGCAGCAAAAGGCATTTGTTTGAGCCCTTTGATCCTCCTGGTGAGGTACTTTTGTGGTCTTTCCAGCTGCTGTAGGTGTCTGATAAGGTACATCCCACAAGGGGCATTGTACTCAATTACGGGCCTGATGAGGGATGAGTACAGAGGCATGATGACCTCCGCTGATCTAGATGTGAATACCTTCATGGTTAGGTGGGCTATATGAAATGTTTTTCTAAACACTTTGGCCACGTGGTTGTCGAATGAGAGATTGCTATCAACTTGGGTCCCCAGGTCCCTTATCACTTCTTCCATACTTAATGGGTTACCACCTATGTGGTAATTTGTGGGCACTTAGCTTTTGCCAAAGGGGATGACTATACACTTTTTTGCATTTAGCTTGAGGACATGTCTCTGGCACCAGTTGTCTGTTTCTATGAGGCCCTTTTCTAGGATGCTTGTGTCAGCTGGAGGGTCGATTATGGCTCCCAGTTTGCAGTCATCTGCAAACTTGTTCAGCCACAGTCCTTCTGTGTTGACCTGTACCTCCGAGAAATATATACCAAACAAGGGAGGTCCCAGGACTGAGCCTTGTGGGATGTCACTTGTAGCTGGTTTGGGGTCTGACATGGCTCCAGCATTTCTGACCATGTGGGTTCTGTCCTTGAGCCAGTTTGCAGCCCATCTAGTGACATAGGGGTTTATATTGAAGTTGGTGAGCTTATCTATAATGACCAAGTGGGGTATTGTATGGAAGGCTTTTGCGAGGTCCAGGTAGGCTGTGTGGACCACCTTCCCCTCATCAATGGCCTTGATGACTGTTTCAAATGACTCAACAGGTTTAAGAGGCAGGATCTGCCCTTAACAAAGCCAAACTGGGTGGGATCCAGTGTCTGTAGGTCCCCAGTATCTTTATTTCTGAGGTCCATGATGATCCTTTCCATAGCTTTGCAGACCAAGCTAGTCAGGCTTCTGGGGCGATAGTTTGCAGTATCCATTAAGGCACCACCTTTGTGGAGAGGGACCACTGTTGCTGTACACTGCTCTTTGGGTACATATCCTCTGGTAAGGCTGAGATTGAACAGTGGTTTTATGTTTGTGTTCAATTCTTCTTGGGGTTCATGTTGGACACAGCCCAGGACACCGTCTGATCCCATTGATGCTGTGTGTTTTGCTTTGGAGAGGCTGGCTGTTACCTGAGTATCTGAGATGTCAGGGGGCCAGCACTCTGCTGGGATAGATATTTGCCCTTTTGGTGGGGAGGGGGGGGGAGAAGTTTGCACTGAACCTGTCAGATTGGATGTTGGCAATGTCTATGGATTTGGTGTATTGTTTGTCATTTTGGACTAATTCTGAGCATATCTGGGAATTCCCACCCAGGTTCCTACCATAACTAAAGAAAGCCTTGTGATTATCCTTAGTGTCCTGTACAATTTTTATCTCAAAGATGGCCTTAGATGATTTTATATATGGCCATAGTTTTTTAATAATACTGATCAGAGATGCCTTCCCTTTTTGGGATTTTGCTCTATCATATAGTAGCTTCCTCCTTGTATTGTATGGTTTGTTTATGGCTGGGGTCCACCAGACAGGATGCCTGCCTTTGGAGGATTGGGTCTTGGTTTTATTTGGGATTGCATGATCCATGCATTCCTGCAGGTGTTCATAGAATGCATTTATAAAGGGTTCTGAGGTCTGGGCCATATTTTCCACAGGCACAGGGGCTGTGAAGGATTCCACCTCGGTTTGAAGGAGTGTGACATTTGCTTTAGTGAAAATTTTTCACTGTGGTTTTCTGGCCATGGGCTGGGGTTGGGATGTGAATATCCAGTGAGATTACTCTATGGTCTGATCTTACCAGTGAGGGATACACTTCTGGTATTGGGCATAGTGTCCCCATGTTGATGCTGATCAGGTCCAGTATGTTTTCCCCTCTTGTGGGAGTGGTAGCAAGTTGTTCCATAGCATTTGAGTTTATAAATTCTAGGAACCTTTGGGCTAGGGTGTTGGAGCTAGGGTAATGCTCCCAGTCTATGTTTGGGTAGTTGAAGTTGCCCAATATAATGGTGTTTGGGGAGACCTTCATATTTTCATGTGTTCTCCAGTCAGCCAAGTGGGGTTCCTGGGTTTAGGAGGGTGGTCTGTAGCAGGCTATGAACTGGAAGGTGGTTTTACCCACTGTTAGTTGCACATGGATAGTCTCTGATGCTTCATGCTGTGCCACCAACCTGGGTGTGTGGGTATCTTTGACAAATATTGATACTCACCCTCCTTTTGTAGTTTGTTCCATGTTTTGTGGCTGTAAAGCATGGTATGAGGTGTAACCTGTTAGTGCTAGGGTGCTCTTGGGAGCCGTGAACCAGGTTTCTGTTACTGCACAGATATCAACATTCTCCATGCTGAGGAGAGTTTGGAGTGTGTGCATCTTGCGGTTTAGACTTCTGGCATTGAGTAGCATTACTTCTAGTTTGATACCTATGGAGGTGGGTTTGTCTTTTGAGCCTTACCTGAAAAAGGCACTATGGGGGTGACAAGAGCCTTAGGCAATATCCAAAAGGCCACAGGTGACAGGTGAAAGCCATCCCTAGCGAAGCATCATGTCTTGTTGTGCATGTCATCCCAGGCTGACAGGCATTGGATCCCCTTTCACTGACAACAATACTTAAGCCAATTGTTGTAATTGATCATCTTGTCTTCATATTGTGGCATCATGCTTGGTGAGGGTAGGATGATACTTAAGGTCATCAAGTTTGCATATACTACATGGTGGTAAATGCTGTTTAGCACTACCTTACATTGCTTAACACATGGCAATCATGCCTCAGGTGGTGCTGCTGGGCTGCCTATGTCGGATGCACATACTATACTCCCTGCACATGTTTGAAAGCAGGTTGTGTCAACTTAGGCATCCCTTTCACTATATGTGGGAGTCAGAGAGAGGTATCATTTCCAGGGTTCCTACTGAGCCAGTGTATGTGCTATGCGTTGCCTCTTTGCCAAGGCCAAGGCATACTGGGCACGCCTCCTTCTGCCTACTGGGGCAGGCTCAGGTTGTTCCTCCTCCGAGTCACGCTCTGCCTGTGATGGCCTTGGCAATGGTGGGGGCTGTTTGGCCCAGGCCTATGCTGGTCCTGCTGCAGCTGTTTTTGCAGAATTATATTATGTAGCATGGCACATACCATGACAATTTGGGTACATGTAGTTGGTGAGTATTGCAAGGCTCCACCAGATGTGTCCAGGCATCGGAACCGTGACTTGAGCAACCCACACACACGCTCGATTACATTTCGTGTTTGTGCGTGTGCCTCATTATGGCGTTCCTGTTCAGGTGTGTGTGCGTTTCTGATGGGTGTCATCAGCCACGGCTCCAGTGCATAGCCAGCATCCCCCACTAGGTGACCATGTGGGATGTCCCCATTGGCAAATGTCTGGTACAGCTGCGTCAGATGCCAGATATGGGAATCATGGTAGCTTCCAGGGCAGCCAGCACACACATTCATTATTATGCCCTGGGCATCACACACGACCTGGCAGTTGATGGAGGGGAAGCCCTTGCAGTTAATGTAGGCCCTACCCCGCTCACCGGCTGGTGCTTTGATGTGTATATGCTTGCAGTCTATTGCACCCACTACCTCAGGGTATTCTGCTATTTGCTGGAAGAGACGCATATTGCTGGCCAAAACCTCACGGGAATTGGGGAAATATACATGATCACTGACATGTGCTGACATGGCATCCAGGAACTGGTGCAGTACCCTGGATGTTGATGCCTGTGATATCCCCATCATATCACCAGTTGGTCTCTGGAAGGTACCTGTTGCTAGTATTCTTAGGCCAACACACACCTTGGTTTCCACTGGGATGGGTTCCCCTCTGTTGGTTCTGTGTGTGAGGCATGGCCTGCACAGCTCAACAATTTACTGCAGGAGGTCTCTGTCCACTCTATAGCGCTCCACTATCTCCAGATCATGTAACCCCTGGTAGGTGACCCTGGGCCTGTACATTTCTCCGTCTCCTCACTGTGGGTTGTCCGGCAGCATTTGCATTGTCACCATCCTCAGCATGTTGCATATGTCGCCTTATAACAGCAATGGCAGCCCCTAGCATTTTTTGTCTGAGTGAAGCTTTTTCAGTTTTCACTTCTAGTAGCTTACTCCAGTGTTGCAGTGTCTCTTGAGAGAAACAAACTGCACTGTTGTTTGCAGAGTTTTAAGTGCTGGCTGGGCTAGTGCTCTGCCTGTGTAATTGCCTGATTCCGATTGTTTGCACCTGCTAGCTCTACTAGTATTCCCTGGTAGCTTCCTACTATTTGTTGTGCTTCCTTTTTCCTTTCTGTTTCCTCAGGGGGGAGCGACATGCATACAATTGCAAACACACTCACAGCAGCTCACACGGGCGCACACATGCTTAGACGGACTAATACTTGCTTATTCGGGTCAGAACGCGCGCACACCAGTGCAAACACGCTTACAGGTCTGTAAGCCTTATACATGCTTACTCCGGCTTAAACGCATGCACTCACACTTTCACACGTGCACTCTGTTTTACTCGGGTTTACAGGCACGCACACACGCGCATACCCGCTCAGCAAGAAACTTTCGTGTTATCCACAGTATACACCTTCCATTTCTTTGCTTTCCCTGGCCTACCTGTTGACACACCTCTTTCCATGATGTATAACTGACAGCTAACACATGCCACTCTGCTCCAATGAGCTTCACTACTTTCATACATACCCCCTTGTGATGTCACCTATCTCCTACTCTGTTACTCCCCATATCCTACTCCTACACTCCACTGACTGTGCTCAATTGCTATGTAAAAGTGCGATTCACTATCCTAACACTCATTTACATAGGATTGCCTACTAATGTTTGGTTACATGTCTTAGACTGGGCTTCTCCCCTTAGCAACCCCTACTCAGTGGCCATGTTGTCTTCAGCCTGCTATTCCCTTACATTGTAATTTAACAATTTTCATAAGTTCCACGTTTGTGGCTTTTATTTTCTTATTTTATGGCTTTTTATAGCGCACCCCATTTGCGCGGCGCTGTGCTATGCTTAAACATCGGAAATCGCCGAAAAAAATTATTTTTATTTTAATTTTGCATCTGGGAACATTTCCAATGGCCATTGGCATGCTTCCTCAACCATATGCAACCTTTATTTGGAGCTGACAAGGCTCCGTTGTGCTATTTGCAGAACGGTACTCAGTTGTCAACTGAGTACATTTCTGCAACTAACACGGCTCCTACTCAGACAGGTTTGTGCTTCCTGGATCGCACATTTACCTCATTTGCATGCCTTTCGGCTGCAAGTGAGGTAATTTGCATATCCCAGCCCTGTCCGTGTAGGAGCATTTTAGGAGTCTCTTACACACCTCTACAGGCTGTTCCTGGATCGCTCATCGGACATGATGGCTGCATGGAGTCTTACTCTACTCGTACACTCCGTACAAGCATTGTGAATCCGGCCCTATATTTATTGGATCCACCTTGAAAAATAGTTTTTAAAGTCAGTGTCCTGCCAAATAGCTTCACTTCTTTTAACACATTCACCAAGTCTGCTCTCTGGATAAGAACAAAACTCAAACCTCCGTTCAATAAAGTTTTCTTTGCTTCAGTCAAAGAAATGGAAGAAATATTAAAAATCAAACCTGTTTGCTTTTCTTCAGGAACTTGTTCTGGTCGTCCACACTGTGGGGTCTCCGTGTCTTGCCATAATGAGGGCGATTTCGCAACCTCCCTCGTATTGGGAAAGGTTCTTTGACTGAAGCACAGAAAACTTTTCAGGTGTATTTTGTACACATTTTTCATAGATATTTTATGTTTTTTGTATGTATTTTTTCTATGCATGTTTTAACAGAATTATTAGCTTGGATACGGAATGTGTGATATATGATATTTTTATTGCATTATTTAGTTTTATATTTCCATTCTGCATTGGCAACTGTGTTTCTTTTTAATTGACAGTGATTAGGGTAATTGCTTGTATCATCATGTGACTGTTTCAAGTATTTAAGGAAGTGAGGAATTTCAACGGTTGTCTGATGAAGGGGTAGATCCCTGAAAACGCTAACCTGTGTACTGTTTGTACTGTTCAACTTAAATAAATCTCCTAGCTGTGGTACTGTCAGTGCTTCTTTACATTTGCATAACAAAATAAGGGTTATGCTGCTACCTGGAGCTTAATCCAAAAACTGCACACCCTGAAAGCACTTCTATCACTGGAGGAGATAGATGTCTGTGCAGTCAGAGAAATCTGGTTCAAGGCCTTAGAGAGTAACCCGGTCTTGCAAGGCTACAATGCCTTCCACACTTTCAGTCCACAAAACGAATGCGTGAGAACTAAAGGAGGTGGTGTTTCTGTCTATATTACTGATAAATTCACCTCCAGACTAGTTAGACTGGACAACTCCATGGAGTTGCTCCAAGTTCTGATTATTGTGGGTAAGACCCCCATTCATATCGTAGCTAGTTATACATCCCCCTCCATGGATCATGATGCGTATGAGACCTACTTGTCCAAACTAGAGTCAATCCAAATATTGCCAAGTACTCTGGTCATCGGGTATTTCAATTATCCCACCATCAACTGGGAAACCTACTCTAGCCCTACTCACCTGTGCAAAAGTTCTTTGTCTTTGTTAACTCAAATGCCATGGAACAAATTGTTCAAACCACAACAACAGGAACAAACATACTATACCTGGTCCTCACTAACATGATAAATGGATACACCACTATAACTGTCAGACCCTCATTAGTCAAACCTGACCAGAAATCAGTTGCCTTCAAACTGTCACTAACACCAGAACTCACAAACGGAAAAGTCAGACTAAAAAACTTCACCAAAGTAAACTATACCCTCCTAGAGGAAAGTATAAAGGCATTCCAAGTACCACTTCCAACTGGAAGTGATAATTACACCAAGGCTTACACTAAAGCCCTGTACAAACACTTGTATAAGTGTATAGACTTGGCTATTCCAGAGAGAATCAAAGCCAGACCCCCAAGTAAAAACAAGCTGCCCTGGTGGACATCCAGCATCAACAAACTACAACAAATGCAAAAGGTTGCTGTCTAAGAAAACTAAGGCAAGGACCTAACAATGGAAAAGCACCCTCCTTAGCCTCAACAGTCAAATAGGACAACATGTCAAATCCTCTAAGGTAACTTTGAGAAAAACTTAGCAACCACAGCCAAGGATAACCATAGGGGCTTTTACAACTACATATGTAGCCTAAAAGGTAGGACCCAAGCATGTGCTGAACTAGTGACTAATGGTATCACACACACACTGATCCAGCAGAGATACCAAACCTGCTAGTGCACAGATCTGGTAAAAATTTCCCTCCCTTATCCCCTCCAGACTTATCACAAACCTTGCCCCTAACTTCAACCACCACCCTACATAAATGAAGAGCAGGTCATTAAAGCCTTGCCTAAGGCAAAAAACACAGCCTCTGTGAGACCAGGCGGCATCCCAGGCTGTCTTTTAAACAAACTAAAACATGAACTAGCATTACAATTAAGTACCCTATTCAATCACAGCCTAACCACAGGCTTTGTTCTTGCAGAATGGAGAACAGCAACAGTTATTCCCCTCCTCAAAGGTGGCTTAGCAACAGACCCGGGAATTATAGACCCATAAGTCTGACCAACCTCATCTGTAAATCCATGGAGTGTATCATCATGGACTTCATAAATAAAGACATAGGCGACCTTCAAATCTTGGATCCAACCTAATTTGGCTTCATCAAGGGCAGATCCTGCCTGTTAAACCTGGTGGATTTCTTTGAAAATGTAACCAGGGCCAGCAATGAGGGCAAATCTGTGCTCACAGCATACCTCAACTTGGCCCTTGACACAATCCCACACTCAGCCGTTACTGATAAACTTAGCAAACTGAATATAAACCCCTTTGTTGTAAGATGGGTTGCCAACTGACTCATGAGCAAGTCACTCACTATCAAAGTGGGTGACTCCATATCAACCAGCAGACCTGGCACCAGTGGGGTGCCACAAGGGTCAGTGCTGGGCCCCCTACTGTTTGGTATATACTTCTCAGAAATTCAGGCCAAAACTAAGGGCCTGTGGCTGACCAAGTCTGCGGACGACTGCAAACTGGATGCAATTATTGAATCCCCAAATTATGTCACTATACCTCAGAAGGGTCTTATGCAGACCAATGACTTGTGCCTTAGTCATGGTCTCAAACGCAATGCAAAGAAATGCATTATCATTCTCTTTGGTAAAAACAACATCCCTTCACACTATCAAATTAATAACAATACCCTATGTACCTACAAAGTAGTAAAATATCTGGGATCACAAGTAGAATGCAACCTTAACTTTGACAACCATGTGTCTACTGCAGTAAAGAAGGCTTTCTACGTAGCATACCTGATTAGCAAAGCCATCACCTCTGGAGCAAAGCATGTGATAACCCCTCTATATTCATCAATAATCAGGCCCCCAATTGAGTATAATGCCCTTTTCGGCATGTACCATACAAAGCACCTGCAGAAATTGGAGAGACCTCAGAGGTTTCTAACTAAGTAGATCAAGGGACTCCAGTGCATGCCATACACAGACCGACTAAAGTCCCTGTCACTATACTCAGTATCATATAGACTTCTTGGGGAGAATGATGCCTGGCTTACACAGCAATCTTCGACCCAAACCTAATGAATTTGCTGCACATCTATAAATCCAAAAGGACTAGAGCTACCCATTCCAGGGACCTAAATATGGCCTGTGACTTGACTAGGATCTGCTGGAGGAACAGATTTGTCTCCCAGAAACAGCCATGTCTTTGGAATAGGCTGACAATTCATGTGAAGCAGAGCAGCACTTCTATGACACTGTTCAAAAGGAACCTGGAAGAGTGCATGGGGCACCATAACTTCTTACTGGGGAGAGTGCCCACAACCCTCCTGGACATAGGAAGTAATTACTAAATACAATCCTTTGTATTGACTAGAGTATCTATGGTATTACACTGGGATGAAACGGACTAGGCTTGAAATGACCTCTGGGTCGATAGCCTAGTAACCTCTTATGATCCTATGAACCTGCAGCTGAGCAGACAAGGTTCTGATGTATAACCTGCAGCCCCCTCTAGATGTTGCTGTGTAAAGTCAAAGTCATCCCTAGCAATCCCTGTGTACAACTCACTAGTGTGCTATATGTGTGAGTTGTGAAAACTGCCTGAGTTACTTAGACATTGTAGATTATCCCTTGGGCATTACAGACAACCTGACAGTTTATAGAGTAGTATCCTTTCCTGTTAATGTACCTCCTGCCCTGTTCACTGGTGGGGCTTTTCATAGGTTCATAAGTGTGTACTAGGCTATTGCCCCTGGAGCCTTTACAAGCCTAGCCCCCCAAAAAAATTGCCCAGGTACCATGCCACCCAAAGTTAGTTCACAGTGCCCATATCCAGTAGGGAACTGGAATGATCCCTGGAGTGAACTTTCTGTTACCCATCCACTCATTAAGATTTCTCTTAAAGAGGCCCAGTGAGGTGCTCTGCTTGACATGAAAGGGAAGCTTATTCCAGAGTATGGGCAGTCTTTGGGAGATGAACCTGTCCCTCCACTATGTTCTGTTAATTGTGGTAATGACGTTGTGATCTCTGGAGCGTGTGGCGCGGGGGGATTAGGATTTCTTTAGGTGTAGCATTTCAAGTAGGGCTGGGTCAGACATGGCTTTGTAAGTCAAGCAAAGATCACCTCTAAGTAGACGATAAGAGACTGAGAACAGCTGAAGTTTCTTGACTCTGTCCATTTAGGACATGTGTTTAAGGCCCAGTATCCTATTTGTGGCCTCTCCAGCTGTTGTAGGTGTCTGGTCAGCTACATGCCAAATGGGGCATCATATCTAATTACTGGTCTAATGAGGGATGAATAGAGAGGGATGATGACCTCTTTCTTCCTGAATGTGAAACCTTTGGTTATAAGATGTGCCATGTAGAAGGACTTTCTGACCACAGTGGCAATGGGGTGGTCGAACGTGAAGTGGCTGTCGACCTGGGTGCTCAGATCTCTTATGGCCCCTTCAGTGTTCAGTGGGCTCCCATCAACGTGGTAATTCATGGGAATTGAGTTTTTTCCAAAGAGGATGATAATGCATTTTTTGGCATTAAGCTTCAGGCCATGGTTCCAACACCAGTCATTGGTCTCAGAGAGGCCCTTTTATAGGATGTCTGCATCACTTGGGGAGTCGATAATGACTCCTAGCTTGCAGTCACCAGTGAACTTGGTCAGCCAGTATCCTTCTCTGTTGGCCTGGACTTCTGAGAACTAGATGCCAAACAGGAGAGGGCCCTAAAGCCCTATGGGACTCTACTCATGACTGATCGATAGTCTGACTTGGAATCCACAACTTTCACTCTGTGGGTCCTGTCTGTGAGCCAATTTGCAACCCTCCTAGTGATGTAAGGATTGCTGCCTAGTTTGGTGAGTTTATCAATGATACCTGAGTGGGGAATGGTATCAAAGGCCTTGGCCAGGTCAAGGAAAGCTGTATGTACTGCCTTACCCTCATCCAAAACTTTGGTGACTGCCTCAAAGAAGTCAACCAGGTTCAGCAGGCAGGATCTCCCTTTGGCAAAGCCAAACTGTGTGGGGTCAAGAGTTTGGAGATTGCCTATATCCTTGTTAAGCTGGTCCATGATGATGTGCTGCATAGCTTTGCATACCAGACTCATTAGGCTAATGGGGCAATAGTTCCCAGGGTCTGTAGTTGATCCCCCTTTATGGAGCAGGGTGACTGTAGCAGTGTGGCATTCATTAGGGATATAGCCTGAGGTAAGGCTGTGATTCAACAGGGCACACAGATGAAGTGCCAGTTCGTTTTGTCGCTCATATAGTATGCAACCAGGGATATTATCAGGTCCCATGGATGCTGTATTCTTGGCTTTCGACAATGCAGCTTTTACCTGTGCCACAGAAATGATGGGTACCAGGCTTTCTTCTAGTATTGTGATAGGGCCCTTGAGGGGGGGAGAGGGGTAAAGTTGAAACTGAATCTGTTGGCCAGTATGTTGGCTATATATGTTGGCTCAGTATAGGAGGTACAAAACATAGGGAGCAAGCAGACTGTAGCATTAGATATTTATTGCAAGGGCCACTAGGTGAGGCTCTAAATTAATGAATTAATTAACAATTCCAATTAAAGGTACTCATTAAGTCCTGGTGAAAGCAAACCTCCCAGTTTGATAATCCATTTCTTTTCTTTACTATTTAAAATCTGATGCCAACCTGCTTTATTTGTCCTTTGTCCAATAATTCTATCACAGTAAAGTTAAAGGATGCATTCTTGTGTACCTCAGTATGCTTGTATAAAGTGTTCATAAGCTTCTTGTGCCTGATGTCACTGTAATGTTCAGAGATTCTAAATTTTAGTGATCTGGACGTTTGTCCCACATAAAACGCAGAACAAGTACAGGTAGCCAAATAGATCACCCAGTCAATCTGACAATTATCAAAAAAGAAAATATCAAATACTTGGCCAGAATTTTTGCTACTGAACTGGCATGCCTTCATTACTTTTCTGCAGTGGGTGCAATGGCCACAGAGAAAACATCCCTTGAGTTGGTCCCCCATGAGAGTTGTGTGTATGGAATCACCCTTACATCTCCATTCATGTTTATAATGACTTAGAAATGACCCCAAGTTGTTACCTCTCCTGAAAGAAAAATGACATCTGTCACCCAAAAAATCACATAGTTTAGCATCTGCTAAGAGGATGTTCCAATGTCTACGAACACTATTAAGTAGGACATCAGTGTTCCTTCCATAGGTAGTGGCTAGTCAGATGGTGGAATCATTGTCCACGGCCTTGTCCCTATATCTCAAAAGATCCTGCCTGTCACGATTAGCCACCCAATATCTGGCCTTATAAATAGACCCCATTTTGTAGTCTCAGTATAGGAGGTGCCATTGTGCAATAACTCAGAGCAAATATGGGTATTGCCTTTGAGGTTTTTGATATAGCTATAGAAGGCTTTGCGATTGTTTTTGGTGCCAGCTACAATTCTGACTTCATAGCTACTTTAGAGGATTTTATAAGGGATCTCAGCTTTTTGTTGAGACTGATAAGGGAGGATTTCCAGTCTTGTGACTTCGTTTTTTTCAACAGTTTCTTCCTTCTGTTGTAAAGTTTACTGATGGCTAAAGACCACCAGATTGGCTTCCTTTTTTGGGGGGAGAGCGTCTTAGTTCTATTTGGTATGGTAAGGTCCATGCATTTGTGTACATGCTCATACAGTGCATTGGTGTATGATTCAGCAGTCATGCAGCTATTTTCCATTGGCATGGGTGCTGAGAAGATGGCCACCTCTGGTTTTAGGAGCCCAAGTCATTTTTAGAGAAGTTTTTCAGGGTGGTCAGCTTAGCGGGGGGGGGGGGGGAGTAGGTGAGATGGAGATTTCCATAGTGATCAGTTTGTGGTCAGATTTAACCAGGGAGGAATTAACTATATGTGTGAAACAACTGTCTCCCATGTTGGTGATAACCAGGTCGAGAATGTTGCTTCCTCTAGTGGGGGTCAGGATGAGCTGGTCCAGGGCATTGGAATTGATAAATTCCAGAAAACTTTGGGCCTGTACATTGGTAATTGAATAGTTTTCCCAGTTGATGGAAGGGTAGTTGAAGCCACCCAATATGAGAGTATTGGGTTTGACTTTGATAGATTCCAGGGTGCTTAGGAAGTTGGAGTGAGAGTCTAGGGACATGTTTGGGGTTCTGTAGCAGGCTATAACTTGTATCGCTGTCTTATCCAGTGTTAACTGTACCTGAAGTATTTCAGATGTATTATGCTGGGCTACCAGTCTAGAGGTGTGCATATCCTTTAAGAATATGGAGAAACCACCTTCTTTGGAGCTTCTGGCCGTATTCTGGGGCCAAAAGGTATGGAATGAGTTGTAGTCTGAGAGTGCAGGGGTGCTTTCTGCCTCTTTAAACCAGGTCTCCATTACAGCACAGATGTCAACATTCTACATTTTGAGGAGAGCTTTGAGCGAGTGCATCTTGAGATTTAGACGTCTAGCATTAAGCAGCATGACCCTCAAATTGCATCTGTTTGTAGCTGTTATGGTGGAATTTTGGTCTTTGGAACACTACCTAAAAAAGGCACTATGAGGCGGCAAGAGCCTTAGCCAGTATCTGGAATCCCAGGGGTGACATGTGCAGGCTATCTCTGGCAAAGCATCGTGTTCTGTCGATCATGTCGTCCCAGGCAGACAGATACTGGATCCCCTTAGAATGACACCAGAAGCTAAGCCAATTGTTAAAGTCAATCATTTTGTCCTTGTACTGCCGTATCATTCTGGGCGATGGCAGTATGCTACTCAGGGCTAGGGTCATACCTGCCTGGGCTACAAGATCGGAGAGCTCTTCCATGTCTCTTTTCATGTAGTCCAGGGAGGTACGTCTCAGGTCATTCACACCAACATGGACAATGACAGAGTCATATTTGTACTTTTTGTGGAGTGACCTGAGTGCGTGGGTTATGTGGCGGATCCTGGCACCTGACAGGCAGCTGACAGTAACCTTCTCCTTGTTTACCCAGGTGAGTGGGACATCAGTGTGCCTGACAAAAGAGTCAACTATGACTAGTGTGTTGGGTATGTTGTTTTGCCTTATGGGCTGTGGTTGAGTGGCACAATGAGTCTGTGGGCTATGTGTCATTTGGGTTGTGTTGGGGGGTGGAGGTTGCTTGCGTTTCTGCTTTGGAGGTCTCAGATCAAATCTACAGTGGGGGCGGGCAACTGCAAAAGCCTCCAAATTTAAACAAGACAGGAATAGGTAGGGTGGGTAGAGGAAAACCAACACCTTCAGCAGAGATCTGAAAAGCTATACAGTGAAGCAAAAATAACAGTGCACAACTCTGAAGTCAGCCAGCAAAGATATAAAATTAGTCAAGCAACAATTAACAGTACACAGCTCTGAAGTTCAAGAAAAATATACTTAGCTCTGTATATCTCCAGATAGTTTGAAGAGCACTCTGTCAGGACACAGGAAGGCTTCAGCAATGATATGCAGGCTGTTACTAAAAGGGTCTAATTTTATGCAAGTATAACAGATATGTTGGAATATCTATATATATAGATCATCAGTAGAATACATTTTCAGTCCGTTTGTAATACTGTATATAGTATTAATGTGTGCCATGTTGTTTTGGTGTGTAAGTGAGATAGCTGCAGTGTTCAGGTCCTTTAAGTGCCACACAGCGATTTCTGGCACACATCTCCACATAGGACAGCTCTCAGTAACCCTTGTGTCACTATGTTCTGGATGTGGGTGCCACTCCTGCATCACATGTGGTGCTGCCCGGAATACTTTGTTACATCATCATTAAAATATTTCTGCATTCTGTCATGTGTATATAGTTGTGTCAAGCTGTATGTGTGTTGGTTTGCGGTATTTCAGATAGCTGCAGTTTTATGCTCATTTAAAGGATGTTAGCCACATTCCTGATAACATTTATTTGAGCATACATATAGATGAGTAAAATTATTAACCCCTGTTGCACAGTTAAATGTATGATGTTGTTGCCAATATATCTTCCTTGACTTTTCCTAGGACCATCAGGGATTCAATGTGCAAGGACTGTATGTATATATGTATATATATATATATATATATATATGTGTGTGTGTGTATATATATATATATATATATGTATATATATATATATATATATATATATATATATATATATATATATATATATATATATATGCACATATATACATACATAAATATTCCAACATATCTGCTATACTGTCATCTCAGGCCTGTTGTATGTATTTCAGTACTGTTTGTATACCTCATTGCACAGTTTTTTTCTAAATGTCAGGGTGTAGTAATCATCTTTCGGGCCTGTATTTAAGATCATAGTAACTGAATGGCGATTACTGTGAAGTCAGTTATGATAGTAAACATTAAATACTATGACACAGATCCCGCATTCAAACTGCATACCCTTCAGATATGTCATGATGAAAAAAAAGCTGTTATTCCATCAGCTGTATAGGTTTGTAGGAGCATATTATCTAACATTTGTCCTTATTCTTTAGCCTTTGTACAAACACTGTTTATGTCTTTTTCCACACTTCTTACTGTAAGTGTTTGACAAGTTTAAATGTCTGTAATTGTGACAGCAGTGTAAATTGCAGCATAGTAGTGCAGGTACTAATGTCGTCCTCTTTTTTTTTTTTTTTATCACAGGTGAACATGGCAGTAGTTCTGTGCCCCCTGCGCCATCTGATGTCAGTGTCTCATCACAGTCTGATGATGATGGTGGCCAAAGTGAGGCACAGTCAGGGTTGCAGAGACTGAATCTGCCACAGGAGTTGACATCCTGCACTCAGGATCCCTGGAAACAGCCAGTATGCTTACGCATACTCAGTCTACTGAGGCCACACATATTGGAGAGTTGGAGGGCAAGGACATAGACCATGAAAGTGTGGCTGCCATGGCTACAGTGCTTATTGACACTGTCCATAGCCAAACTGTTGGTAAGGTGACACACAGAATGATTGACAGGGGTGCTTGTCAGAGGCCTGCTGTTCCTCCACCACCTGGTGCAGGTGTGTCTTCACGTGTCACTCAATGTATGTTTAGGGCCATAATCGAGGCACAGGCCCATTCAGAATGTCACTCCGGGAGAATGCTAAGGGTTTTAGATGAGGCACAGTCTGACATCCGTGTCTTCCTCCACTGTGTTGTTGCTGCACTAGATCAGTTCAATGACACCTATAAACAGGATGTGGCCATGAGGGAGCGCAGAGCATCTGTTATGGAATGCACATTGTCTGTGCTGGAATGTCTGCTGGGAGGGGAACGTTGACCTCATGGGCGTAGGTCAGCAGCTACAGCTGCTGAGAGCCAACAGGACCATGTCTGATCAACCTCCCATAGTGGCTGTACATCTGCTGCTCCATCAGAGAGCATCCTGTCCAGATATAGCAGGCCATGGTGGTCATGGTTCTGGCCATTCCCATGAAGGGAAGACGTCCAGCAGACATCAGTCACCCTCAGGTAGTAGCACACCATCTGACCTTGGGCTTGAAGGTGCCTGTGCAACTCCTGCCAGAGCCAGTTTTCATAATTGGGGAGAAAGACAAGGAACTTTCATGCATGGCTCACAGCTGTCTGACATACAGACATGTAGGTCTAGCACTGAGCTTGGCTTTGTTCATGCAGACACTCAGACACCAATGTCACATTGAGGGCATCTACTGACATACACACTACCTTTACATGTTCCCTGTTGGCTGCTGCCCTTACTGTCTCACACACACACTCACTAACCTTTTGTGTCAGCCTAGGCCTTCTGCACCCCCACAAATCACCCTGTGTAAGGAATGACTGTGCCACACCCCTGTTGTCTATTTCTTGGCTTCAGGGATACTAAAGATATGTGTTTGATGCACAAGGTGACTACCTACATTTCATATATATTTCATATGTGTATTTTTGCTGTTTTCCTGATAAGTGTAACTATCACTTATATTGTAGTTAGCCAGTTAGAAAATTGCTAGCATACTAATTCTGCACACCCATAAACCACCCTGTGCAAGTGATGACTGTGCCACATACCCGTTGTCTATCCTTTGGCTTCAGGAATACTAAAAGTATGTGTCTGATGCACAAGGGTGACTACCTACATTTAATAATGTATTTTCTATGTCTATTTGTGCTGTTGTCCTGATTATTGTTACTGTCAGTTATATTGTAGCCATCATGTTAGACAATTATTAGCATAATAATTCCCTTACTTTCTAGTTGATGCTTTTGTAAGGCTTGCAAAGTCAGTCAATGACATGTGTCTCATTAATATATCTAACGTTTTTCAGGACTGTTTAACTTATGTGTGCACATCCAAAGTCAACCCATTGGATTCTGAGCTCTGGATTGCATGTCAGTACTGCAGACAAAGCTCTAATCAGTAATACAGTATAATGTTTTCCTTTTTTCATACACATCATTATAGTCCCATAACTATAGGTTCAGAGGTTCAAAGGCTGTGACAAGGGTTTTGTCCTGATGGTGTTTAGAACTGTAGCCAGTACATCACAATATGATATGCAATGGCATGTATAATGCATGCCCATGATTCTTACAGAAAGGGCAACCCATGTCAAGCATAAAATCAGCAGTGATCAATGGCAGATAACATGTTTACATCAAGTCAGCCAGGCTGTGCTCAAACAGGTTTATGAATGTGCTTTACATGACAGGCATTGGAATCCTAATGCAGATGACTGACAGCCTCTGAGACATGTATGTGTCTACCCAGCATGTCCTGTGTATGTCATACTGTACATTGAGGTCCCTAGAACAGGTGGCTGTGGTCCCATATGATTTAAGGATGTGCAGCATAGTCATCTCATTTGGCCCAAAGACAGCCATGTAATGCATACATATTCTGGCTCAAAGCTATATATATATGATGCTACATACACTGACAGCTACTTCATTCTGTCCACAGAAGAGACATGTTGGAGACCCTCTGATGTTTTATTACTCAAAGATGTCTGTCAACTTTCTGCAGGTGTCTGGGGCAGGGACAATACTTATCAAAGGAAGGATTATAGACATTAATAGGGCTGATGATAGATTAGTATAGGGGATTAATAAAATTGTTGTCAATGTAATGCCTTTGCTAATTGGATGTAAGATAGAGAATGCCTTCCTCCCCACAGTACACACATTTTGCAGTCATGTGTTCAAAGGATTATTAATGCATAATTGGGGAATACAGTACTGTAGTTTTTTTTTTTTTTAAATAAGCAGGAACATATATTAGCACACAGTATGGTGATGCATGTTTGTGCAGTTGTTATAGCATCCATGGCTTTGTCAACAGTCATTAGTGGCACAAAGATGTTTTGCCACACATCCTCTGCTTTCTTTTTGGCTTTTTGATAAGTATATAGCAAATAAGGGGGGAGACAGCACTGACACATCTGTTGCCATGCAGGTGACAGATCAGCTTCTTAAGGTGAGGTCTCCCACTTTGACTAAGTATTGTTGGTCTGTGATGTGATTTACAACCCACCTGTTAACGAAAGGTGTGATATTCACCTCAGTTAGTTTCTCATTGAGAACAAATGTTGGATTGAGTTGAAGTGCCTGGTCAAGGCAAGATAGGATGAGTGCACAGCCTTGTATATGTCTTTGCTCACAGTCTGGATTTCCCACAGTTTTTGCAGGCACAAGATACCCATGATAACAGCTAAATGGAAGAGATCTACTGTTTGGAGGTCACTTATGTCCTTTTTGTGTGAGATGCATGCATACTTTTTCCATTGCCTTAAAGCAAACATAGAATACAGTTATGGGACTATAATTCCATTTATATGTTGCCGATCCTACATTGAGTGGGTGAGAAATGGTCACTATATGCCATTCATTGTGGACAACAGCAGTACTCAGACCATGGATGAATATGGTGACTACTGCAGTAGCTCCCTGATGCAGCACATGAAGAACACAGCCCAAAATGTTGTCTTGTCCCATGGATTCTGCTCCAGATATTGGAGTGAGCAGTAATAATGTGATTTTTGTAGATACCATGGTTTGGAGGTGATGATGCAAAAATGTAGTAACCTTGGTGTTGTGAGGGGACACATTACAGCCACTTGTGTCTGCTAGCAGGTTTGAAATTTACAGTGGGTCAGTGTGTGCAATACCATCCAGAATTACTTTAAAATACATATGAGCAATATATTTTATTTTCAGATGTAAATTATGACAGCCTTATGGTTATGCCTGGATATGTGCCATAAATTATTAGCATAGTTGCTCTATGAGGCTTCTTCAATGTGCCTCATTGTTTAGGGTGCAGTGAGGTGAGTGGCCTTCCCGGACCATTTTGTACATGCTGTACTTGTAAACAGCCGCTTCTCTCACTTACTGTAGAATGTAGTAATGATAGACATACTCCAGTATAGATTGTATTTCCCGGTGGATCTGTCTTTGAGCATATCAGGCACAATTGTGTGTATAAATTTGTGTAGATCCATAGACAAGGCATCATGGTGTAACTTACCCTGGCTGTCAATGTCCTTTGTGGAAATCTGAGCTTGGATATTGAGTACCCCATTCTTTAAGAAGCTGTAGTTACCTTGGATGATGTTTTTGAACCTGAGTCCTCCTTTGAGGAGTTCATTAGGTATTCCAAACTCTACACATACTGTTTTATTGTTGGTTTAACAGTGCAGTCACTACACATGTGCCATTACATTGTTCATTCTCATTGTTGATGAACAGGTCTGATATATTACAGACCATTGTGGGGTGGTGCACTATTTCTTCCATGTCATTTCAGTTGCAAAATCCACTTATGTTTGTGCAAGTGAGTTTGTCCTCCTGTAATTATCCATGTGAGGCGTTATATGCACTGTTTAAAAAAAGTCATGTCAACTAGTCTTGCTGGGGAAACAGAGGGGAAACTAATAAGAGAGGATGGGATGTTAAAACCTGGTATCTGCATTAAAATGCTTAAAGGAGGGGTATATGTGATCTGAGTGGTATTTTCTGGGGAGTAACCTATGGTGTGTACATTTGGAGGTCCTTCTTAAGGTGGATCTATAGTTCTGTCATTGATCAGTAAGTGTTTTAACTGTTGCTTGTTATGTAACAGAATGTATGACAGCTGGTTAGAGCTATTGAGGATCTGCTTTGCTACATAGCAGCAGCTGATTTTATTGCAAAAGAAGTGTATTGTCATTTCTGTACATATGAGAGCAAAGTGTAAAGGTGTCTGCACATAAACCACAGCAGAGTAGGTAATCCAAGGAAACACTGTTAAAGCTCACACTGAGTCCAGAAACAGTAACCTTCAAATAGATAGTCTTACTGTACACACTTGCCAAAAGTGTACAGGTGTGATTTCTATAAAAACAGAGGTCACTCTAATGTTCTTATTCTTTTGGCAATTACCATGATGGATTGCCACAGCACGTCATCTGCTTCCAGTTCTTCCTTTCCTGTGCATTTTGTTCTGTCACACCAATCATCTGCATATCCTTTTTCACCACATCCATGAACCTAATATTATGCCTTTCTCTTTTCCTCTTACCTGCCAACTCCATCCTCAGCATCTGTCTCCAAATATATGCAGCATCCCTCCTAAGCACATGTCCAAAGCAATGCAATCTCACCTCTCTGGACTTGTGTCCAAACTGTACAACCTTGAGCTGACACCGTAATATACTCATTACTAATCCTGTCCAGCCTAAGCACACCCAATGCAGATCCTACATCTGGAACTCTGCAAGTTCCTTTTATGACTCATGTATTTTTATCAGTGCCACTGTCTCCAAACCATATACCATATCTGTTTTCAGTACACTCTTGTAGACCTTCCCTTTCAGTGTTATTGGTACCCATCTATCACAAATCACTCTTCACTCTGTTCTACACCCACTCCACCATGCATGCACTGTCTTCTTCACCTCCCTTCCACACTCAGCTTTACTATGAACTTTAGCTCCCAAGTATTTAAAATCATACACCTTCACCAACTGAACTTCTTGCAGTCTCACCATTCCTTTATCCTCCCCCTCATTCACAGATATATATTCTGTCTTTGTCCTTATGCCATTCCTTACTCACCTCTGTATATCATAACTCCACCCCTCCAGGGTCTCCTAAACAGTTCTTTGATCACAATATCATCCACAAACATCATATTCCATGGGGACTCCTGTGTGATCTCCTGTGCCAACATGTCCATCACCATTGCAAAGAGATGTCATGATGTTTGTGCACAGCATAAAAGGAGTGTTACTGTTGTCTGTCTTATATTGCATGAGATGTCATCTACCTGTGTGCCAGGCCATTATGTGTCCATGGCCTGTTGTGAGCAATATGTATCCAATAATCTAATATAGCTGATGACATCAGTAGTGTCTATTGAAGACATGAGGACAGTGTACCATAGGCTGCGGTAAAATGCTCTCTAACTTCCACCAGCAGCTCACATACACACAAACACACACACACACACACACACACACACCCACACACACACACGCACACCAAGATGACTGCAGTGAGATTAAACCCTACCTATCTAAATTTATAGACTAGAGCAAACAGTACTTAACACACATGCCATGGCACAAGTCTGACTTTAACAGGGCTGCAGTTGATCTTATTTTAGATGACGTCAGCAGGCCCTGTGGTGGGCAAGAGTTTGGATGACTGCTAGACTTGGATGTTTTTTGCAAGCACAAAAACAAAGCAAACACCATGCCAGTTTCAAAGGCAGTGTAAACTCACTCATAATCCCAATATTCTTTATAGAGACAGAAAGGCACACACACACACACACACACACACACACACACACACACACACACACACACACACACACACACACACACACATACTACTAGAGTGAGAACCAAACCCCTACCTAAGTGCATAGAATAATGAACAGAGTTTTTAACACAGGTATCACTACACTAGGTTGATTTTAACATGACTGAATGTGAACCTATAGGAGATGACATCATCAAGGGATGTAGGGAACACGAGCTTGGGAGGCCTGCATAGGCGCATCGCTCCTTAGTTTCATCTGAGTCTAGTACACTAACAGTAGTATACTGTTTAGAAACCATAGCTGTGTAACAGCACAAGTCCCATATTGAGCATATCTGGATGTTTTCCTTTGGTAGTTCAAGCTTTTGAGCACAACTTTATTGCTGCATCCATGAGGGAGCACACATTATATATTACACCTTTGTGTTGTAGTAAATGTATGTGTTGTAGAATTAAGGAAATCCCATGGTTGTACTGATTGTTACTGAGGTTGATTGAGAGGAAACACATAACTGTCTGCACAGATCTTTGTATGTGATATAATAGTTAGCAGACCTCTCAACCTTAGAGCATGAAATCTGCACAAAGCCATAATTAATATGGTGAATGTTGAAATATTGCTGTTACAAACCTACAATGTTGATGAAATAACAGGTTTTGTATTAACATGCATTTTCTGAAGGGTATGATATCCACAAGTGAAATGTATGTCATTATTTTCTCACTTAATTCTCAATTATTTAACAATAATTTTGTAGAAACCAATATTTTATGGGGAACAGACTACAAATATTATGTAAAAATATGGACATTCTTTATAAATCTGGACAGGTGAGAGTTATGATAGCTAGAGACAGTGAAAATGCAATGAGTATTGCACTAAATGTACATGCATGGGAGTTTCAGTCTTTTACCTGTTTGCATGCTGTTTAGCAGTGCACAAATGCAAGGCTCATTGCTAACATCCAGTCTTTTTATTATGTAATGTATATATCTTACTGCAGCCCACTCCTCTCAGTACACTAGGCCATGATTTCACAATTGCTACAGGCAATCTCTAACTATTATCTGCATATTTACTGTTTCTGCAATTTTGCGATTCGAGAAAAATATTTAAGCATTATTAAAACTGTTTTCAGCACGTGATGCATCCCACAAATATGTACTAAACATATAGAGATGAAAACATTATGGGACACAAAGTCACAGTCTGTAAAAAACACAATCTATAGCAAAAACACCTACAAAACTTTAACTTACATCAGGATTAGAAGTCAAAACACCATTAAAGCTTCATCAAGCAGGATGGCTGCCTTAGTCCTTTTAGCCACAGAAGATGGTTTCTAAACTGGGCTCATTACTCACACAACCACCTTTACAGAAGCTGTACACTCCTATCAAACCATGCACAGTGTACTGTACAAGTACTTCTATGACTTAGATTTAGACAGAGACTAGTTAGTAGACACAACTCCTGTCAAAAATATGATTATAACTATACAGCTCTCTGTCTTACAATCCAGTGTTTGTGGATAGAGGGAAAAACACATTTGCTGTTAGGATACAAAGTAGCCTGAAGTCAGAAATTGCAATGGAGTGCAGTCACTTCCTAACTTCTTTATTGCATGATGTAACAGTATTCAGCTGTGGTAGGACTGTGTGAGTGTTTCATGCCTGAAGCATAACAATTACATACGGTAACTGTAATAATATAAGTGTGTGTATTTGCATGTTAATTTAAGTCATCTACAAAAACACCACTATATATTTGCATGCTGTAACAAGGTAAGACATGTACAAGGATATGTCATGACTGTGTGAGTGTTTCATGCCTGAAGCATAAAAATTACATATGGTAACATTGTAATAATATAGGTGTGTGTATTTGCATGTTAATTTAAGTCATCTACAAAAACACCACTATATATTTGCATACTGTAACAAGGTAAGACATGTACAAGGATATGTCATAATAGTGTTCAACACTACAGTCTAGGTTCAGGCCTTACCTTGCATATACGTCAGCTGGCACAGCGTTAGTTCAGGGCTGCCTCTGTTTGATGCAAGCAGTAAACAGCCAATACATGTATAGATAAAAACTGTGTGAGTTGCCTGACGTCAATTTTAATATATGCATGTGAGTAGGAGGAAGGTGTTAGACCCTAGGTGGTCAGTGAATTTGCTACGCATTGTCTCTTAGCCAAATCAAGAACATACTGTGCATGCCTACATCTACCTACAGGGACAGCAGCTGGGGGGGGTCCTTCTCTGGGTCCTTGGGTGACTGTGGCTGTGGTGACCTAGGCTTTGGTGGGGGGATGTGTGATCCACAGGATCAGATTATGCAGCATAACACAAACTGTGAATATTTGTGTACATGTGCGTGGAATGTACTGCAGGGCTCCACTGAATATATCCAGGCACTAGAACCATGACTTCAGAAGCCCAAACACATGCTCTATAATGTTCCTAGTTTGTGCATGTGGCTCATTATGGTGTTCTTCCATGGGTGTGCATGCATTTCTGATGGATGTCATCTTCCACAATTCTGGGGTGTGGCCAGCATCCCCCAGTAAATGGCACCGTGGAATGTTCCCCATAGCAAACTTCTGGTACAACTGTGATGTGTGGCAGATATGGGAGTAATGATAACTGCCAGGGTTGCCAACACATACATGCAAGATAATCTCCTGGGCAATGCACACAGCTTGACAGTTGATGGAGTGGTATCCCTTATGGTTAATGTAGATTCTACCCTGCTCACCCTGTGGTGCCTTGATGTGTACATGAGTGCAATCTATGGCACCCAGTACTTCAGGCTAGTGCACTACATGATAGAAG
The DNA here is from genome assembly GCF_019279795.1 of Protopterus annectens. Taxonomy (NCBI): domain Eukaryota; kingdom Metazoa; phylum Chordata; order Ceratodontiformes; family Protopteridae; genus Protopterus; species Protopterus annectens. The sequence continues at coordinate 607,031,943 of NC_056745.1, forward strand.
TGTTGCATACTGATGGTCCTCTCCTCAGCAGTAAGGGAAAAACATATATTTTCACTGGCATGTATAAGCATAGCATCCAGGAATTGGTGGTGTCCTGGATGCTGATGCCTGTGACATCCCCATCATGTCCCCAGTTGATCTTTGAAAAGTACCTGTAGCTAATATTCTAAAGGCTACACATACTTTAGATTCCACTGAGATGGGTTCCCTTTGGTTGGCTCCGGTTCTGAGTTGAGGCTGGCAGACGTCACAGATTTCTTGTAAAATGCCCCTGTTCACCCTTTAGTGCTCTACAATCTCCAGCTCATGTAGCACCTGGAAAGTTAACCTGGGTCTGAACACTCTTCTCCTTCTTGGCCTAGGCCTATTGTCATATGCACCAGCAGTACTGACTTCAGCCTTGAGCAGATACACAAATAGAATAGCTGCAGCAACTGCTAGCATTATGTCAATTAAAAGTTCCAAGTCTCTACTCCAGTGTTGTTGAAGTATCGAGGGAAATACAAACTGTAGGCTGTATGCATACTTTATATATTTCTTGATTAGGACCACCATCTGGTACTGACTGCTATAAATGACATTCACCTGCTTAGTGTATAATTGACAGGATTTAGAACTCCTTCTGCAGTGTGCAATGTTGCGCTCTGCGCACCGACCTAGAGCGCATGCTATGCATAATGACAGCAAATCCTGTAATACATTTTATAATATCGTCATGATGCATACAGAATACACTAAATACAGATAATTGCACTTCATTTCTATGACCTACAATACCAGCACAGTATGATTAAAAGTTGATGTACCCTCTATTTGAACGCAAAGCTATCTGCACCCTAGTCCAACACCTAACAGTCATCACCACAGAACTAGAGGAAATTAGTTGAATGCAGTCCCAAGTTCTCATCCATGGAAAACACACATCATGTAGGAGGTTACACAGATTGTACAGCCCTACATGGTCCCTACTTTATGTGATTCAACAAATCCACTGATTTTTTTACATCATTTACATAACAGCCATGCTGACAGCAGGGAAACTACATGGATAGTAGCTGTGTACGCTGGGCAACAGCACGGCAGCATGGAATTAAAGATAAATGGCAGAGTATTACTGTAATTGCTGTGACAGTATGTCATACCAATCTTTTTAATTACATTTGTATTATTGTTTTTAAAATGTTTTGCTCATAGCGGCGCATTGCACAGTTTTGTGATAAATAAAAATTATACAATTTATAGTCATTTCACACATATTCCTGATCCTTTTGGACATCCTCGGCCAATAAATACCTGTTTTTACCTTTTTATGGGCATTCTGTCCATATTTCAGGACTGCTGCATGCCCTTGCCTCTGTCTAGGCTCCTGTACGCAGGAAATTTTCATGTACATTTCCAGCACAGACATAGAACCTACACAGTTATGTGTAGGGTTGTTGGATCACTCCACCATATTGCTTTGCTTCATTAGCATAAAAGTCAGCTATTATGCTGAAATATGCATGCCACAAATCTTTCCATTGGTGAGTGTGAAAGTGCGTACTTGCACACTGCTACATGGAGTTTACTGAATCTGACATGGAGTTTACTGAATCTGAAACCCACTGCATCCATGTTCACATCACATCATGACGTGAACACAGAAAAAATGACCATGTAAGCTTTATTAAATTTGCATCATTGTCCTTCTATATTTTATATACACATATATGTATATATGTATGTATGTGTATATTTATATATGTGTGCATGTATATGTATATATATATATATATATATATATATATATATATATATATTTGGTTCCATTGTGTATGATCAAACTAATTTAATGTTCGATTGAAAACACTGACAAAAAAACTTTAAACACACAATACCAAAAACAAAAAAAATGTCGAATTAAATAATATTGAGAAAGGAAAACTATTTTTTCTCCCTATATTAATACCATCTCCCCCAATAACACTTGTCTCAAATTCATCATCCACCCCTTTATACCACCTTAGCAACGAGGAATAACCCTACCCCAAATGCTGCACCTTCCCTCAGTCCTTACCATACACCTTACCTTCATAAATTTGTGTTTCTTCTACTACTCTGTTACTTCATCTTGTTTTGCTTTTTCCTGCTACTTGCTGCTTGTTCTCTAAAGTGTTCAACTGCATCTTTTCTATTGCATTTATTACTGCTAGTTTATAGCCTGTCTAAATTGTTAAGTGTTATTCTAAGCTCTTAGCTTTGGTTTAAGCACTTGGGCTTTAAGCCCACCCCTTAGCTCTCCCTGGCCTTTCTCCCTCAGATTCTGGCAAATATGGGTGGACAATTTCCTACAGGAAAAAGTCACGGTTAGTTATCTGTCAGGTGCCAAAATCTGCCATATCACATATGCACTCAAGTCTGCCAACAACAGGTACTGTTATGACTCTGTCATAGTCCATGCTGGTGTGAAAGACTTGAGATGTACCTCTTTGGACTATATGAAGAGAGACATGATCAAGCTCGTCTCAGGTAGGTATGTCCCTAGCCTTAAGCAGCATTCTGCCATCACCAAGAATGATGCTGCAATAGAAACAAAAAATGAATGACTTTAACAATTAGCTTAGTTTCTGGTGTCATTCCAAGGGGATCCAATACCTGACAGCCTGGGAAGATACAGACAGCAATGCTTTGCCAGAGATGGCCTGCATCTGTCTCAACTGGGCTTCAGGCTTCTGGCAAAGGATCTTGCCTATCCTATAGTGCCTTTTTTTAGGAAAAGTAATGAGGTTAAAACTACCAACATAAAAATTTCAACAAAACACAAATTAAAGGTCATGCTGCTAAATTCTAGGAGTCTAAACATGAAACTGCAATCATTGCAGGCATTCCTAACCCTGGAAAATGCTGACATCTGTGCAGTCTCAGAAACCTGGTTCAAAGCTGCGAAACCTGGTTACTCATCCTATCTTACATTTAGACCCCAAACTGTGGGGAGTAAAGCCAAAGGAAGTGGAGTTTCAATATACATTAAAGGCATACACACCTCCAGGCTGGTCAAACAGTATGACACACAGGAGACACTCCAGGTGCAGTTAACCATCGACAAGACCCCTATTCAAATCATAGCTAGCTACCAGCCCCCAAATCTGACTCAAGATGCCCAATCTGCCTATTTGGACCTGTTCGAATCTATCAAGATTCAACCCTTTACCCTGATCCTGGGTGACTTTAACTTCCCAAACATAAATTGGAAGAACTACTCATGCCAGAACACAAATGCCCAGAGATTCCTTGATTTTGTCAATGCAAATGCCTTGGAACGGCTAATTGATACCCCCACAAGAGGTGATCATATCTTGACTTGGTATTAACCAACATGAGTAACCACTGCAGCATCCCTATAGTATCATCCTCCCTGGTAAGATCTGACCATAAAGCAGTCAATTTTGAAGTCACCATCTCCCCCAACCCCCTTCTAGCTAGGATCTGATATAAAAACTTCTCCAAAGCTAATTACAGCCTCCTGAGTGATGGTATAAACAGTTTCACACCCTCCTCCCCCTCTGTAGGAACTGGCACCAATATCCAAAACTACACCAAAGCACTATACGAGCATTTATATAGATGCATGTAATCAGGAATACCCGGCAGGACTAAATCATCCACCGCAAGGAAGTGTAAACCTGTCTGGTGGACATCTGCAATACATAAACTCTATAACAAAAGGAATAAATTGCTGTCCAAGACCAAGAAGGAGCAGGTGCCCAATTGGAAGCAATGTCTCCTTAGCCTGAACAAGCAAGTAAGAGCACTAGTGAAATCCTCCAAAGCAAACTGTGAGTCCAAATTGGCCACATCTACTAGAAACAATCATAAGGCCTTCTTCACATATGTCCGCAGCCTCAAAGGAAGCACCCAGATCTGTTCAGAACTGGTGGTCAAGGACACCACATATACAAATGCTGTGGATAGAGCAAACTTGCTGGCTGACATACTTAGCGAAAACTTTACCCCTCTGTCCCCCCATCAGTAAATCAGGACATCCTCAGTACCTGCCCCCTTCCCCTTATATCTAGGGAACAGGCCATCACTGCTCTCTGAAAGGAAAAAAAAATACAACCTCCATGTGACCCAACAACAACTCAGGCTGCATCCTACATGAACTCAGGCAGGAACATGCAGCACCATTAAGCACCCTATTCAACCAAAGCCTGAGTACTGGCTTCATCCCAGCTGAGTGGAGGACAGACACTGTCATCCCTTTACACAAAGGTGGAGCGTCCACCAATCTGGGAAATGATAAACCCATCAGCCTAACTAGCCTGATCTGCAAGGCCATGGAACAGATTATCATGGACCTCATTAGCAAGGACATTGGCAACCTCCAAACACTTGATCCCGCACAGTTTGGCTTCATCAAGGGGAGGTCGTGTCTGCTAAATTTGGTCGACTTCTTTGAGACAGTCACCAAAGCCATGGACGAGGGGAAGACGGTGCACACCACCTGCCTTGACCTGGCCAAAGCCTTTGACACTATTCCCCACTCAGGCATAATAGATAAATTCTCTCAACTAGGCATCAATCCATATGTTACCAGATGGGTAGCAAACTGGCTCACTGATAGAACCCACCTAGTCAAAATAGGGGAAGCCACCTCAAACAGTAGACCTGTAACAAGTGGCGTACCCCAGGGTTCAGTCTTGGAGCCTCTGTTATTTGGGATATATTTTCTGAGATGCAGACCAAAACCAGTGGGCTATGGCTGACCAAGTTTGCAGATGACTGCAAATTGGGTGCTGTCATCACTTCCTCTGGTGATGTGGACATCTTCCAAGAGGGTCTCACTCAGACAAATGACTGGTGCCAGAAACATGACCTCAAGCTAAATACCAAAAAATGCATCATCATCCCCTTTGGGAAGAGTGACGAACCCACAAATTATCGCATTAATAACTATGTCCTAAGAAAGCAATCAGTCGTGAGGGCTTTAGCCACTCAGGTTAATAGCAACCTGATGTTTGACCACCATTTTGCTTCCATTGTATGGAAAGCCTTCTACATAGCCCGCCTCATAAGTAAGGGTAGTGCATCCAGCGACAGGGAGGTCATAACATCACAAGTTTGGCTTCATCAAGGGGAGGTCATGTCTGCTAAATTTGGTCAACTTCTTTGAGACAGTCACTAAAGCCATGGACGAGGGGAAGACAGTACACACTGCCTACCTTGACCTGGCCAAAGCCAGGTTGATAGCAGGCCCATTATTGAGTGCAACACCCCTTTCGGCATGAAGCACATGTAGCAGCTGGAGAGACCACAGAAGTTCCTCACCAGGAGAATCCAGGGCCTCAAACATCTACCATACACAGACAGGTGAAAAGCCCTATCCCTCTACTCAGTTTCATACAGACTCCTCAGAGGTGACCTCTGTCTTCCATACAAGATGATCACGGACCCCACCTATATGGGACTGTTGCATATCCACAAGTCAAGCTACAGTTGAGTAACCCACATGTGTGGCCTCAATCTGGTCTGTGACATCAACAAGACTTGTTGGCAGGACAGATTTGTGTCCCAGAGACTCCCCCATCTATGGAATAGACTCTCTCTCCACATCAAGCAGAGTACTTCTTTACCCCTTTTTAAGTGCAACCTGGATAACTGGATGGGAAACAGAAAATACACTCCGAAAATTCCATCCATGTCCCTGCTGGACAGGAGCATTGGGTGCTGATTTGTCTAAACATGGGTTAAACTCTTGGCTAGGCTTATAAGGGCCTCAGGGCCAATAAACTAGTAACCTCCTATGATCCTATGTATATCTACATTCTTGTCTGGGAACAACTGTGATTGTAGGACTGTCATAGATAAGGTTCAGGGTTGTAATACTGCAGAATCTTGTCCTTTTTAATGGTGTCCCACATCACATGATAAATATTAGCAGTTGACCTAGTATTTTCTATATAATACTTATTGTTGTCATGAATGAGGCAGTTTTTATAATGATGTCTGTATTATTTCACATATTGTGCATAATTAGCTTCATTCAAGCACGTTCCCTGTGTTTGTGAGATTGTAAGTAGCGCACACCATTTTCAAATGCTGCAGATCGCAACATTCCGTATTCTCAGTATCTGTTATAACTATAATTGGTGGGAAAACACATTGTACATTGGTGTTTGTCCACATTAAAGATGGCTGGCATTCTGGGTGAAGGATTGAGATTTCATTCTCAAAGGTGGAGTGTGCAGGAGTCCAAAGTGTTTGTTGGACTCCTAGTGAATGATTATGGCCCCTGGCTGTTGCTGGAGCACTATCATGGATCAGATTACAAATCAGATGCATGGAATAGTTTGGCCTGGGATTTATCCTCTGTTACAAGTATCCCCCACACTGATGAACAGTGTAGAAATCACTATCAATACCTCAGGATGAGGAAGAGGTATACCCTCAAACACTGGATGGATGAATGTAGGACTGATGGCTTTCCACAGATGTGTGAGTATCACTTACAGGCACTGCTTCAATGATGAAGCAGCTGCATCTGTTTCTGATTGCTGATCTTAATGTGTTTATATTTCTCCCACAGTTAATGTGGAGAGAACACTAAATGTGTGAGCCTATGAGGGAAGACTGAGAAGGATGAGAGGTGCAACTGGTATGCACACTTCAAAACAGTACTGGTATTTTGGGTCTATATTACCATCTCGAATGGTAAAAATATCAAACGCTCACATGAGCGAAAAGTTACATAAACAAACTTGGTTTTTTGGGGTCGTGGTACAGTGAGGAATGGAATATTTGCCCTTTCCTCACTGTAGTGCGACTTCGGAGTTGGAATATATATTTAGCGGGGGGGGGGGTGCAGCCCTCCGCAATAGCAAGTTTGTTTTTGTACCTTTTCGCTCATGTGAGCATTTGATATTTTTACCATTCGAGATGGTAATATAGACCCGGTATTTTAGCAGTAGGAGTAAAGTCAGCTTATTGTGCTAAACACTTGTATTACTGTGAGTGTGCATTTGTCCATTGTCCACACAAAACAAGTGAATAAACCAGCAGCAAATCCAGGTGACTTCACAATAGCAACATAAAACAAAAAACAAAGTCACTGGAACCATGACAAGCATTTATTTCCAATACAAACACAAGTTAAAAACTTTCACCCTAGAGGCTTCCTCGGGCATTAAAAAACATAATACCCAAGGACGCCTCTAGGGTGAAAGTTTTTAACTTGCTTTTGTATCGGAAATAAATGCTTATCATGGTTCCAGTGACTTTGTTTTTTTTGTTTCATTTGTCCATTGTAACACAATAGTGGGCATGCATTACTTTGTTTGTTTGTGTCTTTCGGCTTTTCCCGGTTAGGGGTCGTCACAGCGGAATTCCGGTCCGCTAATGATTGGCAGTAGATTTTTATGTACTGGCTTGCCGGGCTTAACGCACAACCTTCAACGAAGAAATGCCCATTCACGCATGTCGCCACACAGAAGACGCTCTGAGAATCGAACAGGCAACGTCTAACTGTGAGGCGACAACGCTACCGCAGCACATGCATTACTATGTTTAGTAAAACAAAAGTCCAGTATTACAGAGTAGATAGCCATTGTCATTTAGAAAATTACACTTCCAAACTATATAGGACACGTTTCAGTTGACATACATACTGCAATATAAATCATCACATATACACCAGGGATACCAAGCACATGTTGCAGAATGTTATCATTATAACAATGAACCTGTATTTATAACAGTGTAAAAGGAAAGAATGCTGACATTATGCTGTATTCCACATGGAAAGTACACTATTACATTGGTCACTGCTTGTGGTTCAGATAACACACTCACCAAATGTAAGGGCAGCTCTTTGCAAAAATGTTTTAGGTTGTCTACAGTAACACTGAGAACTGTTACTTATTCATAATGATAGCACCGGAAGTCCAGACCTCTATACCTGTGCCCTAGATGGCCTGCTGTCAGCTGTAAACATTGTACATGAAACTTGCATATGTTCAAGATATGCAGGCATGAATGATTGCTGGATGCAATCTGATTGGTAGTATAGTGTGTCTGTGTTAGCAATAGGGTAGTGTTCAGTGTAATAAAGGTATTTATTAGCATTTGTTCCTGTTATAAGAAAAATGTAACATAATATAGTACATTACTTGTAGAAAGCTTTGTATATTATCTGTGCAGTTATTAATGTTCTCTTCTTTTTTCTCTCACCCCACCTCTTCTGTTCTTTTTTTTCATTTTGTTTTATTATATTGTTACTATATTATGTTTCTAATCATGTTTACCATTATCATACTTATTTTATGTATATTTTTTGTAAATGTTATTTTGTACGTTATTTTGTGTTATGTTTATTTCATTTTTTTATTTTTATTTTCATTTCATATTACTGCAGCATGGCAGAGTAGGACAGTTCCCCCTGGAACGCCTACTCTCCCTGCAGCCCTCTGTCCTACCTGCACCCTCAGGTAGTTCTGCCCCAGAGGATAGGCCTGTGGTTCCCTATGGGAGCAGAGGTGGGGGGTGATCTTGTCACCCAAGCTGAACTGCCAGGTTTGGTGCATACGATCTGCACCACACACTTTGGTGTACAGCTATGCTGAATGGAGACACTACTCTCAATTGTCATAATGAATAACACAAGGAGATGAAGACGTCAGACATAGTAACCCTTGGCACAGTGAGGTGACAGTGATGACAGTCCATTGGGTGGGGACTTGAGTCTCACTGTCACCAAACATGAAGTGCATAGGCTCGCAATTCCCCCACCCCCACCCCAACCAAGGTGTTCACCCCACTTGTGTCCATCACCGACTCTGTCCTTGTCTTGTATGTCTTGTCTATCTGCAAATGCTTCCTCACCTTTCCACCTTGCCTTCCCCAAACTTGTCTATGTTCTTCCTCCAGCATTCCACTCCATCCTTTAAAAAAATAATAAAAAAGGCACCTGTCCCAAAAAAAATATTGTCCCATACATAGCTTTCCATTTTGCCAATGTGTCTACTTGACACACCTAATTTGGTCCAATTGTCTTTACAACGCAATTATGTTCTTGTCACCCTCCTCTCTATGAAGGTGACAGTCCAAATTCAGCTTAAAATATGTACAAGTGTACAACTGTTACTGCTGAAGAAACGGATAGCTATGTTTTTTCTCTACATCCTCCCTGCAAATTCCTACCTTTCTGTCACTTTGTTTTTCCCCCTACTTGCTCCTCATTTAATAATACATATGTAATATGTATTATTACATATATAATACATAATAACCATCTACCTTTATTACACCTTACTATCCTTCCCATAATCATCCTATCTCTGCAGACCTATCTGCACTATTCTTTTTCCCCTAACTACCTCTAATTTACTTTCTTATTTCCATATCTATAAATATCACTGAAGTTACTCTAATTTACTATCGTATTTTCATACCTATAAATATCTCTGAAGTTACTGCAATAGTTACTTAATGCATAATATACAGGATATATAGCTTACTCCCTATGCTCTTGATGTAAGTTAATAAGCCTTTGTTATCAGCTAATTGCTCTTAGATTTGTAAAATCTTTTTATTACCTCATGTTACTTATTATCTGTCTTTCGTTTGTATATTTCTAAATTTTTGTAACTACTGTAAGTGATTTTAAATTACCATGAGATTTCCATGCTATTTTAAACTGTTTGTACTACTTGGAGCTGTTCTCCCTGGGCCTTCGCTGAAAAAGGTCATTAGCTCAGTCGGACATTCCCGTTCAACAAATGTAAAATAAATAAAATAAATAAATAAAAAATCTCACCACTTTCCTATTTCCCTTTTTTCTTTTCTTTACAGAATTATTGTGCAATGCTGGCTATGGCATAAAGGAGCTTATTCATTTATTTTGTAGGAATTTTCCACTTGGTGGTGAACATTGGACATAAACGCTTAAATGGGAAAAAATATGTTGCTGTAAAACATCATTCCAAACTGACAACACATATGCAATAAACAAATGAAAGAATTACTTGATGGTATTTTCAAACCTGATACCATGTTTTAAAGAGCTAAACCATGACCACACCTGACATAACAGTTAATGAAACAACAGGTGCTTATATTGGTATGGGTACATACCAGTTGCCAGTTTGTGTTGATTACGCTTTAAATTAGTTGATACTCAACTTAATGTGTGATCCTATGTGTTAAAATGGTGAGTTTTGAGTTTGTGTTGCAGCCTATGATACTGGCTTCCATTTTTTATCTATTACCAGTTCTTCACATTCATTTGCAGTGTGCACCAGCCCACAGACACCACATAAGTCACAATAAATAGGGAAGCTGTCACAAAGAAAGCAGGGTGAAGGTTCCAATATTACATTGTAATAGGCCATAAAGCATTACATGTGAAACAGCATGTGTTTCCCGCCAGTAGCACTAATGTAGAAATTGGGATAGATTTGAAAAGGTGCCTGCCACTTTGCATTGCGCACACACTTTACAACAGCTAAATTGTTTTGCGTGATGGTAACCAACATGCATCTTTTGCAAATCTATGAAAAAAACTAAGTTCCAAAAACTGCAGTTCTACCTCAAGTTCACTTGTGTTAGTTGTAATCTCACAATCATAGAAAAAAAAGTATGCATGCCCTGGACAAGAACCCAGGGCCATTTGTACTCTAGTCTAACATCCGACCCATGTCCCAATATGTGTTTTATAGCTGCTAATGAAGGAAACTCCTTAGTATTGCATTCATATGTTGCTGAGTGATGCTGCATGATGCCCAGCATTGTGCAAATGTGCTTGAGAAAATATGATAATTACTATTCATTGTTTAGAATGCAGCTGCTCGTTAACTGACTCTGTGGCTTGACGAGTTAATGCATCGTTGTAGAAGTCCAATGGTACTGGGTCAGAAATAGGGTACCAGCATAACTTTTACAAGTGTGTACTATGGTTTTATATATATTTCCATATATTACTGCAGCTTAAAATTGCTTAGCAATGGTGTGCATCACCATCACACACTAATACTTAAAAGAACAGAAAAGGCGATGATAGGACAGTGGTGAAATGGGAGCAAGCAGGAGGAAAAACAAAGTGACAGGAAGGTAGGAATGTGCAGGAAGGGTATAAGGAAGAACCATAGTTATCCATTTCTTCAAAAGTAACAACTGGGCACATGTACACATTCTAAGCAAAATTTGGAGTGTCGCTCCATAGAGAGGAGTAACAACAACATAATTGCATTGTGAAGCTGATTGGACCAAATTAGGTGTGGCCAATAGACACATCTGTGAAATGGAGAGCTATGTATGGGACATTTTTTTGGGACAGGTGCCCTTTTTATTTTATTTTTTAAAGGAGAGAGTAGAATGTTAGGGGAGGAACATAGGCAAGTCTGGGGCAGGCAAGTTGGGAAGGTGAGGAAGCATCTGCAGACAGACAAGACATACAAAACAAGTACGGGGTCAGTGAAGGACACAAGAGAGGTGAACACCTTGGTTGGGGTAGGGGAATCGAGGTGCCATGGACATCAGTACAGTAGCAGTGTGACTCATGTCTTCACCCATTGGACTGTCAGCACTGTCCCATCACTGTGCTGCTGGCTGCAGTGACCAATGTCTTGCCTATGGCCTGTCTGCCATACAAGGATGGGCAGCATGTTCTCCATCCAGCATAGGCATATGCCCATGGTCTGGTGTTCAATCCTATGCACCACATCTGCAACTCTGCACGGATGATGTAAGCACCCCCTCTGCCTCTGCTCCCAGAAGGGACCACACACCTATCCTGTGGGGCAGATCTAGCTGAGTGTCCTGGTAGGGCAGGGCAGCAAGGGGATGTCACCAGATGGCAACCCAGAAGTGCTGGGCCTTGGTGCTGCAGCCAGTGGAGCGAGCACAGGTGGATCACCAGGAACTGGCCTACCCTGCTGTGCTGTAGTAATAACATAAAGAAAAAACAAAAAACAATATTAAATAAAACATGAAACAAAACTAATCAAATATTTTGCAAAAAGAAAAAATATAAGAAACATTATAAAAAAGTTAAATAATATTAATGTAAACAGAATGAAATTTAACATAAACAGAAGATAAAATTATACATAATAAAACATAACAAATAATAAAAAAGATATAAGGTAAAATGCAATTAAAAAATGATATTATAATAATAAGAAATTAATCATAATAAAAAGAAATAAATCATTATAAAAATAGGTAATACATAAATAAAAAAAGATAGGTGGGGTGAGAGAAAAAAAGGAAAACATTAGCAACTTCACACATTATACAACAAACTTTCAAAAGTAACTTTATTGTCTTCTGTTACAGTCTAATTTAAACAATAACAACTGCTAATAAATCCCTGTATTACTTGGACTACCTGTATAGTGGTTACATATGACAGCAGGCCATTGCAGGAACAGGTCTGGAGGTCTGCACTTCAAATGCTATAATGATGATTACATAACAACACTATATTTCTATTCATATAAAGCTAATGCAGTATTGTAATCTGATGATTTTTAAATTTAGTGAATGCAGCATTACAAGCTACAAGCAGTGTCTATGGTAATATTGTACTTTTCCATTGAAATACAACATAATGCAAACTCTCTTTTGTTTTACACTTTATAGACTCATGGGGACTGTTATTGGGGAATGTGCAACTATTGCTTTGCATTTCAGACCACATCTCTCCACCTTTCAGAGCAGGATATCTGGACATATCATAAACTACTGGGTGTACAAGGACCCATAATTAGGAACATATTTCAAATGTTGCTATTACACACATGGATAATTCATAGGATTTGTGTTAACATAACTTTTCGACACTCATTTATTTATTGATTTCTAAATAAAGTACTTGCCAGTCAACCATGAATCCTACAATGACCAGGGCAAATCAGTGATTCTTAAATCTGGATGTTCAGCAGATATAATTCATAGGTTCATAGATCAGTACTAAGCTAACTGCCCTTGCGAGCCATTTTAAGCCTAGCCTTGTATCCCTCAGACGTTGCACCTTGTGTTTGTGTTTGTAAGGCAAACACCACCACATTAGGCCCCCCTCCCAACCCAAAAATAGCTCGACACCATCTCCATCTCCTAATAAGTAGTATTGAAAGGTACTGTACAGATATCCATTTCCAAAATCATAACAAAGTATGATATAGCTACTAATCCATCTATAACTGATAAGGCTGCAATAAGAATGTTTTATATAATTATTCTTACTTGCCACATGCTTGTCTCATCCTTTCCAGTCATCTAGCATGGGACCTTACATTCAAGGCCCTGTCTTCTGCAGCTGTGGGAAAAGGGAAAAGAGAAAGCAATTATGAATACCAGTGCTTACCATAGCCAACTTGAGTATTTTCAGGTAATACATGTAAATCATACTTACACCCCACCGGGTTGTTCCTCACCTTGCAATCCCTGATCCGCTGATCAAGGGTATCCCTCTTTCTCCTACAGAGGTCATCATAATGGTGATGACACTGTTCACCAGTGTGGAGAATACCAGTCGCACTGGTAAGTGCCCTTGCCAAACTATCCCAGGTTTTTGCTTTTTATTGGGTGCCAGTATAGTCCTCCTGCAACAGGTGTGGGCTATGATCCATAACCAGGAGTCCAATAAAAACCTTAGACCCCTGGACACTCCCAGTGCTGTGCTCCAAAGCACACACATTTACCTATATCAGACATTGCTGCACAAGTCAGACCTCAATGTATAAAGTGCAATTCCTGGTATTTCCCCTTTAAATCCCATGGTTTCCCACCACTTGCACTTACTGAGAGTTCGCACTGTGTACAATTTGATACATTTGAAAATGGTGCGTGACACTTACAGTGCAAACCATATTACTTAGTGCAAACCATATAATGAATAAATATATGTATAACAACAATCCATTATTTGTGGGATGCTAAGTGCTGTGCACCTTTTTCAAATATATCGGTAAAAACCATCACCAAGACAATTCCACAGTTATTTCCTTCCATTAACAATTTATTTGGATATGCTGCAGTGTCAAACCATCATATATAAAAATATACATTCGCAGGATTAGAATCCAGGACAATCTGCACATTAGTCTACCACTTAATCCATGTCACTATGAGGGCAGTGACATGAACAATGTAATTTTACTTGTTATTATTCACTCTAATGTGGGCAGCCATGGTGGTGCAGTGGTTAGCATTGCCACCTCACAGCAAGAGGTTCTCTGGTTTGATCCTCAGCTGGGGTGCCTTCTGTGCAGAGTCTGCATGTCCTCCCTGTGGTCGCATGGGTTTCCTCTGGGTGCTCCGGTTTCCTCCCACATCCCAAAGACATGGTGTAGGTGGATTGGACACTCTAAATTGGCCCTAGGTGTGAGTGCATGCATGTGTGTGCCTTCTGTGGAAGGTTGGGTGCCGGGCTGGCAACTTGACACCGTAAAACTCTACTGCCAATCATGAGCGGACAGGTGATCCGCTGTGGTGACCCCTAACTGGGAAAAGCCGAAAGAAGAAGAAGATTATTCACTCTAATGTATGAGTGTAGCACAGCTCCACTTAGTGGATTTGCACAATGCACAGCATTATGCAGTCATATGTATTGAAAGCATCCTGTTGCTATTTTTAGATGTCTGATACATGGGTGGTCTTGCTGTGCAAACCTGATAAGCATCTGCAAGCACTGCGATGCATCACTCAAACAAGCAGAAAGACTAAAAATAAAAAATAGAAGGACACAAGATGGGATAAGATTTGTGTAATTCAGATAGTCATTTAGGATGGATGGACTGACTACATACTCTTCTGGTGGTGTGTGATGAGGGGGGACCATCGATGCTTACATGGATACAGTATCCATGGAGTTCTGTGAAGTTTCACAGCCAATGGTAATGGAGCACGCTGTGCAACCTCACTTAGGCATGGTGTGCATCATGAATATGCAGTAAATGCTGCCAACAACACTTCACAGCCATATACATGGATATACTCCATGTAGGCTCTACATGGAGCCTACACAGAGTTTATTGCATCCTGGGGATTGTGTATAACTCAGTCTTATGTTTCATGCTTTAACAGCTATTGTGTATCTTTGTCTATGATCTCCTTGCTTAAATTAATCTTGAATACCTTTGAAATGCTAAATTCAGTTCAGAAAGTACTATTTCTGTAAAGTTTCACTGTGAATATTACTCATGAATTTGTCTCTAAGTGCTTCATTCATTGATTCATAGATACATAGATTTTTCCTAGTCTCGGGGGGGCTTTCTAAGCCTAGTCACGTTTTCCCAAAAGAATAATGGTGTCCTGTATCCAAATAGGACATTGAGGGGCGGGCATTTATAAGCTGTCTCTGTCCATAATGGACATGGGTGCCAAGCCCGTGTAAATTTCCTATTCCCCATACACTGTTCTAGATTGAGCTTAAATTGGGTAATAGACAAACTTAGCTTCACATGGATATGAAGCCTGTTCCATAGAGGGGGACTCTCTGGGATGGACACATATCTATTTCTCCAGCATGTTCTATTGAAATCACAGACAACATTTAGGACCCCTAGACCTTGTATTTCTGGTACTGTTTGACTTACGGATATGCAGGGGATTCTTTGTAAGCTGGGAATAGACCAGGAATCTATAGGAGACTGAGTAGAGGGATAGGGCTTTAAGGCACTCAGCATAAGGCACGTTCGTAATACCTTGTATTTTTTTAAGGAACCTCTGAGGTTGCTCAAGTTGTTGCATATGCCTGGTCAGTTATATACTGAAAGAAACACTGTACTCTATGATTGGTCTGAGTAGTGCAGAGTACAGTGAAATAATGACCTCTTTGGGCCTAGATGCCATGCCCTTACTTATAATTTGTGCAACATAAAAGGATTTCCTTACCACTATGGCCATATGGTGGTAGAAGGTAAGGCTACTATGTGCATACCCAGAACCTTGACCTCTGGGTTGACACTCAGGGGCATATTATCAACAAGGTAATTAGCCAAGATGGTTGACTTCCCAAAGGTTACAATTACACATTTCTTAGCAGTGAGATTATGACCATGGCTTTGACACCATTTGTTAGTCAGAGATAGGCCTTCTTGAAGAATGCTAGTATCTGCAGGGAAGTCAAACATAACCTGTGCAAGCCGAGGCACTAAGTGTTTCATTAAATTTGCTTATTTCTTGGATCGGTGGTCTTGGTGGTATTTTATTATTTTATTTTTTGCTGTTTTTAAAGTTGTATTTGAAGCCAAAGATAACCCCCAGCTTGCAATCATCTGCAAACTTAGTCAACTGTAAACCTTCAGTGTTTGCTTCCACTTCAGAGAAATAGATGCCAGAAAGGACCTGGCCCAGTACCGAGCCCTGGGGAACTCTGCTAGAGACTGGCCTCACCTATTTTGAAATCTTAGGTCTTATCAGTGAGCCAGTTGGCTACCCATTGGGTGATAATGTGTTTATACCAAATTAAGTGAGCTTGTCTATAATGCTTGAGTGGGCTATTGCATCAAAAGGCTTGGTCCGGTCAAGGTAAGCTGTGTGCATAGTCTTGCTGTCATCCATTGCTTTGGTGGCCCTCTCAAAGATGCCCACCAGATTTAATAGGCATGACTTTTCTTTAACAAAGCTGAACCATGACAGGTCCAGCATTTGCAAGTTACCTATGTCCTTGTTTATCATATCCATGACGATTCTTTCCATGGTGTTACATGTGAGACTGGTCAGACTTACCTCCTTTGTGGAGGGGAATGACTGTTGCAATATTCCATTCCTTGGGCACAAAACCCATCTGTAGGCTGCATTGTAAACATCCCAGAATGTTACTGGGGCCCACTGATGCAGTGCTTGCGGGTTTGGAATGTACATTGATGACCTGTTCCCTAGTAATGGTTGGGGGAATTGTGGTATGTGGTATTTCCATTGGATTACTGTAGGAAGTGGAGGAGAAATTTGAGATGAAACTGTCAGCCAAAAGGTTAGCAATTGCCTCCGGTTTAGTGCAGATGATGACGTTTACAATAAGTTCTGCACATTGTTATGTATTTTCCTTGAGGTTACAGACATAACTGTAGAAAGCTTCATCGTTGTCCTTTGCCTAAGAAGCTATTTTTTTACAAATTTAGCATCTGAAGTATTAATTAACCCTTTTAGATTTTTTTTTCTTTTGTTGTATAACTGATTGGTATTATGATTTTACCACAAGGTGACACAGTGGTACAGTGGATAGTGCTGTTGCCTCACAGGTAGTGGTTTCCTGGTTCAATTCTCTGTTGAGCTGCCTTCTGTGTGAAGTCTGCATGTCCTCCTTGTGTTTGTGTGAGTTTTCTTTGGGTGCTCTAGTTTCCTCCCACATTCCAAAGATATGCAGTAGATGAATTGGACACTCTAAATTGGCCATAGGAGTAAGTGTGTAGTGTGAAAGAACTACAGTGGCAAGGCTAGCCACCTGGTGGTATAAAACTTGGCTCTAGATGATTGTCACTGCTAAAGTGCTACCCCAACCACATATGCAAAAATGAGAAAAAAGGGTTGTGAATGGATAGATAGATTGTGATTCCACCAGGGTGGCTTGTCATTTGAGTTTGTCTTATTTTTAATACAAGTGGGCACAGCTCACTCTGTATAGCTATCAATATGGCTGTGCAGGTCATTTGTAAACAGCTCAATATATGCTATGGTGTTTACTTTGTTTGGGGGTGCTTGGAATTTAGCTAAGGCGTTGCTTAGTAAAGAGAGGTTAGCATGGACTAGTTCCCATACATTTTTAGTTTCTCTGAGTCCCCGGAATTAATTTTTATTTCAAGAAATACTGCCTTATGATCAGATTTGAAGAGCGAGGACATTGCATTGGGTGAGGAACATTGCTCCCCCATGTTTGTGAGTACAAGGTGAAGGATGCCTTCACACCTGATAGGGGAATGGACCAGCTGTTCCAGAATGTTGGTATTAACAATGTATAGGAATCACCGGGCTTGTGCATTCGAAATGGTTTAGGATTTCCAGTCTATAGAGGAGTAGTTGAGATCCCCATGAAGATCAGATTTGGTTGAATGGTGAGGGATACTAGTACACTGAAATAGGTAGTATGGGTTTCCTGAGACATGGAGGGGGACCTATAGGTTGCAAGGATATGGTGCAAGACCATGTTTATGGTGAGTTGCACACGTATGAGCTCCAGTGGGTCATACACTTTAACTAGTTTGGATGTGAGGTTGTTTTTAATATAGGCTGAGAGTGACTCCTCCACCTTTAGTTTCCTCTCATGCAGTAACTAGTCTAAAGGTGTGAAAGACATTATAACCTTGCACTGCCAGGGTACTCTCTGTGACTTTAATCCATGTCTTTGTTATTACATAGATGTCTACACTCTCCAGGGAGAAGAAAGCTTGCAGGGAATAGAGTTTCTTGTTAAGACTTCTAGCATTGAGCAGTGCCGCCTTCACATATTCTTTCTTAGGTTCAGTCAAGTTCATAGGTTCATAGGTTGGTACTAGGCAATCAACCCTAGGGCCTATACAAGCCTAGCCATAACAATTCCCTGGATATTTCTTCCCACAGTATTTACTTCCTTAGACCCCCTGTCTAGCAGAGTGACTGACATGATCCCCGGGGTGAACTTCCTATCTCCCATCCAATCATCAAGGTTCCTTTTGAAGAGGGCCAATGAGGCACTCTGCTTGACATGTATGGGCAGTCTATTCCAGAGTATGGGGAGTCTTTGGGTCAGGAACCTATCCCTCCAGCATGTTTTGTTCATTGTGATGACAAGGTTTAGATCCCTGGAGTGTGTGGCTCTGAGGGATTGGAATTTCTTTAAGTGGAGCATGTTGAACAGCTCAGGGTTTGACATGGCCTTGTATGTTAAGCAGAGATCGCCTCTGAGTAGACGATATGCCACAGAGTATAGCTGGAGTTTTTTTAGATGGTCAGCATATGGCATCTGCTTTAGGCCTGTGATTCTTTTAGTGAAGTATTTCTGTGGCCTTTCCAGCTGTTGCAGATGTCTTGTGAGATACATACCAAACGGAGCGTTATACCCTATAATGGGTCTAATGAGGGATGAATACAGTGGGACAATAACCTCCATTTTGCTGGATGAAAAGCCCTTAGTGATGAGGTGTGCCACAAAGAATGATTTCCTGACTGTTGTGGCGATGTAGTTATCGAAGGTGAGACCATTGTCCACCTGTGTCCCTAAGTCTCTCATCACACTTTCGATGTTTAGTGTACTGCCACCTATGTGGTAATTCATGAGTACATGTTTTTTTCCAAAGGGGATAACTATACATTTCTTGGCATTAAGCTTGAGCCCATGGCTCTGGCACCAGGCATCTGTTTCTGTAAGGACCTTTTGTAGAATATCCACATCATCTGGGGATTCAATAATGGCTCCCAATTTGCAGTCATCTGCGAACTTTGTTAGCCAGAGTCCCTTAGTGTTGGCCTGTACTTCAGAGAAGTAGATGCCAAACAAGAGTGGTCCCAGGACTGAAGCCTGAGGTACTCCACTTGTCACTTGTCTGGAGCTGGATTTGGAGTCGGCCACTTTTACAGTCTGGGTTCTGTCAGTAAGCCAGATGGCAACCCATCGAGTGATGTAGGGATTTATACCCAGCTTAGAAAGTTTATCTATGATTCCAGAGTGGGGGATGGTGTCAAAGGCCTTGGCGAAGTCCAGATAGGCTGTGTGAACCACTTTAGGTTCTTTACCCATGAAAGACATTCTTGACGACTCGTGAAGAAAATGCCAAAATAAGGAAGTTGTCTAAGTATGGAAAGATGTGAATGCCTATAATCTCCAATGAGCCATTACAGGTACCAGGCACTTTTGGAGCTGTTGAGAACCCAAATGATAAGGAAAACACTGAGCATGTAAATTAGGCACAGAAGAAACTTTTAAAAAATTCTGAAATCTTTAGGAATTGGAATGTGATATGCATAGTACAGTTGTGCACAATTACCATAAATGTAGATGTTCGAGTGTATTCACTGTTGCAGTCATCACACTTGGGCTGTCTGCCTGCAGGTAGCCTCCAGTCGGCCTGAACACCAGAGACCTAGCATTTCTGCGTTAGTTGCCGTCGCTCCAGGATGATGCCAGGCCATCTGGGGTATACAAACAGGCAGCCAACGCCATTACATCAGCCTTTCTTGCCCCAAATGTCAGGAGCCCCCCAAATAGGAGCTAAGTTATGGTGGGGAAAAAACTACCAGTAAAAAGTAAATACCAATACATATACCCCTGAAAGGGGTGAGTAATAGACAGAGAGGTGAGAGAGATAGAGAAAGACAAGGGAGCTGGAGGGAGGGAAACCAGGACTGCAACAGTGAATACACTTGAACATCTACATTTATGGTAAGTGTACACAACTGTACTATGTTCTTCATGTTTCACTGTTGCAGTCATCACACTTGGTTTGATTCCCAAAGCTGAAGTGTGGAGGCGGTCAAGAAAAGTTGGGGCTGGCTAGTATGCGCTGCAGGACTGCTGTTGCAAAACCCGCCCTAGATTTAAGATAGGCAGGTGGTAATGTTTGGTGAAGGTGTGTACAAAACTCCAGGTAGCAGCTTCCAGGATGTCCCCGGTAGGGACTCCCCTGAGGAATGCTGTAGAGGTAGAAGTTGCCCTAGTGGAATGTGTTCTGACCCCCTGAGGGGTTGGTTTCCCATGGTGCTTCTAGCAGAAATGGATGCAGTGTGCTATCCATTTGGAAATTGTTTGTTTTGAAATGGCCTTGCCCACTGCACCTGCTGCAAAGCTGACTAGTAACTGGTCAGATTTCCTGAAGGGCTTAGTCCTATCAAGGTAGAATCTGAGCTGTCTGTGCACGTCCAAGGAGTGCAGGATCCTTTCCCCTTTATTTTGAGGATTAGGGAAGAAAGTTGGAAAATGGATAGATTGGTTGAGAGCCACACTGGATGCCACTTTAGGCATAAAGGAAGGGTTAGTCCTAAGGAAAACCCTGTCAGTATGGAAAATAATGAAGGGTTCCACAGCCATAAGGGCTTGTAGCTCAGACATTCTTCTAACTGAAGTGATGGCCAGAAGCAAGGCTGTTTTCCAAGAGAGGAATTTTAACTCTGCTTATGCTGCAGGCTCAAAAGGGGGTAGCATGAGTTTTTCCAGTACAAAGTTAAGGTCCCAAGCAGGGTTGGGTGCTCTCCTTGGCAGCCTTAAGTTGTTTGCCCCTCTCAGAAATTGTTTGATAAGAGGGTGAGAGAAAAGAGGTGGCTCAGTGCTGTAATGAGCCGAAATGGCAGAGACATGGATCTTAATGGAGGAGAAAGATAGGTCTCTGTGGAGTAGATCTGCTAAGTAATTCAGGATCAGAGGCTAGGAGAGCAGAGTTGCGTCCTCTCCTTTAGACTGAATCCAGGAGCAGTACCTTTTCCACTTATCAGCATAGGATTTCCTTGTACTGGGTCTTCTGGCTTCAAGGATGACATCCAGCACCTGCTTGCTTAGGCTAGTTACTGGGGGAGAATTCAAGGAATAAGCCAGACTGGAAGATTTAGGGTTTGTCCCCCCTGCTGAGACAGCAGGTTGGGTTCTGGTGTAGGTGCCAGGGTGACACCAGTGACAGGCTGCATAGGAGTGGGTACCAGTGCTGGCATGGCCATTCTGGGGCAATCAGAATGGTCCTTGGTCTGTCCTGTCTTATCTTGAGCAATACTCTTGAGGGAAGGGGCAGAGGGGGAAAGGCATAGATTGAAAGATTTACCCACTGGAAGGATAGGGCATCCACTTTCCAGGCCCTGCTGTGAGGTGTCCTTGTTGCAGAATTTGCTGAGCTGGTGATTGCAGGGGGAGGCAAAGAGATTCACCTCTGGGGTCCCCCATTTCTGAATCAGAAGGTTGAAGGTTCTGAGCTCTAATTGCCACTTGTGTGGGTCTAGGAGATTTCTGCTCAAGTCGCCTGCCAGTGAGTTTTGTTTGCCTGGCAAGAATTGAGTTTGCAGATGGACCTGCATGTCCAAGGCCATGTTCCACAGGGCCATGGCTAGCCTGCAGAGTGGATAACAGTGGGTTCCCCCTTGCTTGTTGATGTACCACATAACTGTGGTGTTGTCTGTTTTTATTATCAGGTGTCCTGGAGAGTAGGGATTTGGAAGCTGTTAGAGCATGCTGCACCGCTAGCATCTCTTTTTGGTTGATGTACAGATTAATTTGACTTGGGCTCCAGTGGCCCTGAATGCACTAGCTGTCCATGTGTGCTTCCCAGGCATAGTCTGATGCATCTGTGGTAAGGGTCTGGGCAGCATAGGGTTGAGTAAAGGACAGTTCCTTGTTGTGGTTGCATGCTTCTGCCCACCAAAGGAACTCTGTCCTTAGACAGGGTATGATAGGAATGACTGTTTCCATGTCCTGAGAAAGTTGGCACCAAAGACTTAAGTACCATTGAAGTTTACTCATATGCAGTCTTACATATGGAATTAGCAGTATACATGATGCCATGAACCGTACAGCCTGCAGTATTTTTCTTGCGGATAGCTGGGGTCTGGTGGCCATTTGTTTGAAGACGGCTGTCAGATAGACTTGTTTGTCTGAAGTGAGGAATGCCATCTGGGATGTTGTGTCCAAGCTTGCTCCCAAGAATACAATCTTTTGACTGGGTACCAGTTTTGATTTCTTTTCGTTGATGGTGTACCTCAGGGAAGTAAGAAGGTTTTTTACAAACATCAGGTGCTGCAACAGCAATTCCTGACTGTCCACCTGAATCAGGCAGTCATCCAAGTATGGGTAAATTTGGATATTTCTCGGCCTGCAGTATGCAATGGCTGGAGCCAGGCATTTTGTGAATACTCTGGGTGCAGTGGATAAGCCAAAGGGAAGTGCAGAGAACTGATAGTGCAGAGATCTGGCCCTGAAACATAGATACTTCCTGCATGATTCCCTTATAGGGATATGCAGATAGGCATCTTTAAAGTCTAGGATGACTAACCAGGCATCCTTGACTAGCATAGGTAGAAGATGTTGCATGGTAAGCATTCTGAAATTTGATACCGCCAGGAAGGTGCTGAGAATTGAAAGATCTGGGATTGGGCACCAAGAGCCCTCTTTTCTGGGTATCAGGAAGAGTCTGGAATGGAATCCTTGACCTATTTCTTCCACTGGAACTGGATGAATAGATCTGATGGAGAGCAGGGATCAAACTTGGTTTTGAGCCTCTGCCCACTGGTTTGTAGGAAGGTCTGGGAACCCTATTGGGGTTGGCAGTGAGTGGAAGTAAAATTTGTACCCCTGGGAAACAATGTTGAGGATCCATCGATGGACATCCAGTTTTTTACATGAAGGGCAAGTTTTCCTCCTAGGGGCACAAGCAATTGGGCAGAGGTGGGGAGTGGAGTAGAGAAGTCATTGTGATTTTTTTCCCTAAGGAGATGGCTTACCACTCCCTGCTGTGGGGGTGGGGCACTCCATTGCTTAGATCTCTGCATACCCTAAGACTGTAGTCTGGGTCAGGAGATTTAGCAGTTTGGGATTGCCAGAAAAAGGCATTATAGGGGTGGAATAGGTCTTTGTCAATATCCAAAAAGCTAGAGGGGATAAATTTAGACCATCCCTGGAAAAGCAGCGTGGTCTGTCAACCATGTCTTCCTAGGCCATCAACTATTGTACCCCCTTGGACTGACAGCAAAAGCTCAGCCAATTGTTAAAATCAATCATTTTCTGTTGGTAACATGGCATCATCCTTGGATAAGGTAGTATGCGGCTTAGTGCTAGGCTCAATCCTTCCTGAGACACATAGTCAGTGAGCTTGATCATGTCTCGCTTTATATGGTCAAGGAAGGTACATCTGGGGCCATTAACACCCACATAGACTATGACAGAGTCATACTAGTACCTGTGGTTCAATGACCTGAGTGCCACTGTGACCTGATGGATCCTAACCCAGGGAAAGGCAGCTAACCATGACTCTCTCCTTAGTCTGGTGAGGGGGACATTAGTGTGCCTCATTATGGAATCACCGATGACCAGGAAATTTGGCTGTGCACTGGTTTGCCTTCAGGGCTTAGTAGTAGAGGCATTGGATACAGTTACTATGTGTAACTGTAGGTGGTGTCTTAAAGTAGTGTTTATGTGATGGTTGAGGACCCTTTTTTGATTGTGCTGTGTAGGAGATCTTAGTGTTTTAGGAAGGTTACCTGTAAGTGCCTCAGCATAAGTAGTTTCATGTGTAGGTTCTTTACCCTATGCAGTAGGAATGGTGCAGGTGTCACTGACAGCCTTTATAGGATTAGTTTTGGTTGTATGAGAGAGAGTTTTGCCTCAAGCATTAATGTGTATTTACACCTCTCACATACTTTGTCTGCTTTATTAAGAATAAGTGGGCTACCGGTGTACATGAGGGAATTGCTACAATGCCTCAGAATACCCATCTCAACCAGTCTGGCCACAGAGGGAGTCAAGAAGTGCATATCCATGGCTACTGATCTACTAGGGAAGAGTGAGCAAAATTTAAATATTGAACAGGGCAATAATACAAGGAACTTATTGAGCAGCACTCAGCTATGTGCAAACTAGATGGTCTATTAGTTAAAACAAATCTCTCTAGATGGTAAGGGTATTTAAGGGAAATTTACACTGTAAAGAAGGTCAAAAAGTGCAGATATTCAAAACAGAAACACTCGATTAATGCAGCTATGATGAAAACAAGTGCTGAAACAGCACCAGGAGTTGTCAAATGCCTTGGAGCTTGTTGGTTATGTGCCAAGCATTGTGCAACTGTGATGATTAAATAGCAGCAGAGATTCAATAAAAAAAAAAACACACACATACACAAACAATGCCCTGTGGCCACTTAAAAATAACACACTCTTCTTTCTTTTATAGAATCCCAGGCCAGAAAAACACTCAGGTCCCCTGTACTCTCATTAAAGTGGAACCAAGGCAGTTCTAAATAAAGACTGTAAAAAGGGTCAAAACGTGAAGAAATATTCAGCATAGAAGCACTCAATTAATGCAGTGAAAAATAAGTGCTGAAACACTTGAGATGGTAGTGTAAGTCTTAGCTTTTGTAAAGTTTACCAGAAACCAACAGCAGTCTTCTTCACAAGTAGCATGGTCTCCAAACATTGTCAAATTCCTCAGGCACAGAGATTCAAATTTTAAACAAGCCCTCTAGCCAATCAGATAAAGGCACAATAAGACTTAAACCAGAAATGTCCAGTTCAGAAGGGCATTGGCTATACTCTCCTACCACAGGAGTGTGGATCACAAACCTTCCTAATGTAAAATAACTAGTATGGAGCCCAAGTGCTTAAACCAGAACAAAGACACTAAGAATTCTAATAGGCATAATAAGCTTTATTCAGCAATTCCCAGCTCAGAAGGGTGTAAGCTACCTCTCTTGCCACAAGAGTGCAGATGACAAACTTTCCTAATGTAAGATAACTAGTGTGGTATCCAAGTGCTTAAATCAGAACTAAGAGAATTAGAATAAAAGTTACAATGTAATAAGGCTACTAACACGCATCAATAAATGTAGCAAATTAAATGCAATGGAACACTTTAAGAATGTGCAGCAAAATGCTAAATACTGTGGGAGTAAGCACAAATACAGTAAAAGCGGCTGAATAAAGTGCATTTTTTTAGTAAGTGGGAAGGCAGGAAACAGAAGATATTTCAAATTTAATAGACTAAGATGGGGCCTTCCCAGTTGATCTCTCAGTGCTCAGTAGAATGAACTGCTAAAATGAGACTGGGAGGCATGTCCAAAGTCAGATTCATAGTAGGGGTGGGCAGCTGAAAAGCCACCAAACAGAGATCAGCAATAGTCAGGCAGAGATCAACAGCTCACATAGCACTACAACTAAATAAAAATGCCACTAAATGCTTGTAGTTAAATGAGGAATGCTATTTTTCAGCTCCTCCCACTAATTAATCTGGATTTTATTCACTGTCTGCAAAATAATTATTTTCTAACTGACCCTAGCTAAGACCTCTTAAAACTCCAAAAAAGAACAAAAAACTAAAACAAAACAAAATACAATATGACTAAAGATAAAAAAGATGGAAGTAACTAGAACTTAAATGAATGGCGCTAATCCAAATCAAATGCAGACAGAAATCACCAATAGACAAATGCAGACAGAGATCAGCAACAGTCAGACAGAGAACAAGTCGAACAGCACTGCAGCTAAATGCTGAATCCAAACTTAATCTAGCTACACAGTTCCCAGCACACAATTTCAGTTCAGTAATATTATAGTTGGGATTCATAGACAAGTTACATAGTATGCAGAATGTAGCTGTGTTTGAGCTGGCCACAAGCAGGTTGGTGCACCTTGATAGTGATTTATAGTGCTATAGTGCAGGGAGCACAAATGCATTTCAGAGGTTATATGTAAATGACTGCATATGGCATGCAAGTGAAACAAGATAGGCAAATGAAGCCCAAGTGATACACAAGATGAACATTGCTGTGATTCACAGTTGTATGTGAAAGAAACGGCACAGTACTATATGCCTGACTATAAAAGAGTACAGTACATGAACAAGGTCAGAACTGCAGGCAAAAAGGATACTAGTGGGGAGCAGAATCTGTCATATAGCAGCCTATATTAGCAATTAGAGCAATTGCTTTTTGCCAGTATGTATAATGTGGCATCCACTGCCAAAATAAACAGTATCATCAGTGGGTAACATAATATAATTTCACAAATCAATAGAAATGTGATCACTTCACACTAGACTGGGACATTGCATGAACCTTGATTGAATGACATGTGTCACCAACATACACAATCTATAGTAGTTTGGTCTTCTAATACCTGTGGAGACCAAGGTATGTGTAAGTCTTTCATTTCTAGCTACAGGGACATTTTAGAGAATGACAAGGGATACACTGGGTATTTCACAGGCCTGTACCTATAGAATACTCGATATATTCCTTAAAATAATTTTTTACATGTGTAGGAGTATATATGGCTGTTTAGCTCACACAGAAGAGAGCTAACACATTACACGCCTTCTATGACACTGCCCACCACCCCAGGGTACTGGGTGTTGTAAACTGTACACATCTTGCAGTAATGGCCCCACCTATCACAACAGATATTGAACAGGAAGGACTATTATTCCATGAACTGCCAAACAATGTGTGATATACATGGGATAATAACCAATGTGTCTGCACAGCGTCCAGGCAGTTCACGACTCACATATATGCACATAGCTATATTGTGATTACTGTATACTGGCACTTCACAGAGCCATCCAGTTGGTAAATGTAGGCACTGTGGGTAATATTAATGCATAAAGATACATTTATACTGTGTCCAAATGTATTAACCTCATACACATTTGATACACTGCTTCAAGTGAAACTGAATACTTGCTAGAACTCTGACTTATGACACCCATATGGAACTCCAGAACATGGTCAATCATCAGTGTAAGGTTCAAATAACACTTCCACTGTCTTGATATGTCTGGGGTAGCACTGAAGTATGACCCTCTCTCAGTCTGCAGGATGTTCCTAGCATTTTGTGTGCTGCATAATATGCTGGTGGGGAAGCAGACAGGACATCCCCAGGATACTGGTAGGGGCAGTCCATACACACACAATCCAGCAGGAAAAGAAAATTAACACAATCACCCGACAATACTGAGGTGAAATAGCAGCAACAGACAGCTGCATAACCCTCCCCAGATAAAAACAGGCACAGTACATGGCAATTCAGATGAAGCAGTGATGTCTGGTCCAGAACTGTGAGCCCTGATGAGCACACTGGGGAAAGTACGATGTAACACAGAACAAACAAGATGCATGTAGTACTAATATCAGCTATGCTGGTCACTGCATGGCCAAGCCACACTTTGCAGGAAATGTTTCCACATTCACCATACAGAAGAGAAGGTAGAGTGGATCATAGTTGTCATCATGTACACAGGTGGTTAGAGACACAATGACACAAGACTGTCTACACACATTGACAGGTAGAGAAGACAGGAGTTTTAAGAATGGGTAGTCTGTGTCAGGGACAATTTCCTTATGCCATAGGGTAGAAGTGATACTATGTGACCAAGATCTGGGTTACTGTGCTGACCCCCCCCCCAGCAGGAATGGTATGCAACTGTGGGACCATGACCTAGAAGGAATCAACTAGCAAGGCATACTTCCACTGGAGACTGAATTTCATCACCACCCACAACAAGTGGTGGCAGACTGCTGTAAACTTCAGGACACAAATGATGTCTGCATAAACTGTGATGATCCCCCTCATATGACCAGCCAAAGTAGTACCCTATCCTAACCTTAGACAACACTGTCAGTTTAGACAGTGATGGGAACAGTAGCTGGCCTCTGCACTGAGGTGGAGATGGAACTAATGTGTGTTACTACACACCTCAAAGACCAATCAGCATTGTATCCCCGGATCCATGTCTTCATGGAGTTGATGGCTGAGGCTGGGGTACACCCTTATAAATAACACCCAACACAGAAATCATTTAAATGCTGCAGTGGATTTCAGCAGACTGTGCTTGGATTATACTATGGCACATATGGTGATTGATCACAACTGTTGCCCACATGTTGGGGTCCACCTGTGACATGTCATGTTGTCAGGCTGCCTTGCAAGGCTGCACAATGGAGGGTACACTAATATCAGATGCAGTGTACTCATCTACTTCTATAGACATGGGGGAAATATCACTAGTGCTTTGACCCACAGTGGACTGCTCCTAGACTAGGAACAGTGAGCACTCAGACTGCACCTCTTCAGCTTTATTTATGGGTGAGACCACACCTTCACCTTGTGTGTGAATGTCCACCCCAGATGGAGACAGAAAGTGCCACTGTCACCGACTCTGACTTAGGTATCATTGTCAGCCCCTGTGATGATGCTGCCAACATCAGTCTGCTGTCCTAGCCCATCATCTACATGGGTCACTGCAACAGTGCTCTGCCCTGTTAATGCACAGCAAAAGGCACGACAGAGTAAGCATGAATATCTGTGATAACACTGTGCCCTTGTTGCATGTAAATTAATGATGTTCCAGCATGGTATAATATACAATTCCAGCCATCCTCTGCTGCCATTCTGCTGTGGCTGGATTTCTTATGTTCCTATAGCAAAGCATAAGCAACATATGCCATTGATGGCCTACAATCTATATGTGAAGTGTTATTATAAAGAAATTTTCTGAATCTGGTGATAGCTTGGTAGATCATCCATCAAAAATTATGGGGAATGATTCATCCTAATTCCACTGTATACTCCATCAATTATATCAAAAAGACTGTCTGGCTATGTTATCCTGCTGCTCTTAAATGCTCTCCATGGCGCACCTCTCAGTTGCTATAGAATGTACCGTAGCCTTGGGATAGCATAGCATGCCAGCATACCATGATGTCAAGTGGAGGTGATGGTGGTACTCAATGGAATATGGCATCTACATTTAGTGTAGGCTTCTGCATGGGCATGCTATAAGGTAGGATTATGCTGCATCATCTTAGTGTGTAAGTAAGTAAGTATGTTTATATATGCACAAAGGGTACACACTTGTCTGGCCTCTGTCACACAGTTAATGTGACATATGTAAGAGACTGTGATTTGTACTTGTTGTTATGGCATCTAAATATACACCTGTCATGTATGTCTGATGTGACCCAGTATGTTTCAGCATGAGCAAAACAAGATTGTTATCATCTCACCTACCACAGGAGGCAGGAGAGGCTAAAACCAGACTGGATTCATTTTACTCACAAATTTGGATATGTGTGCTATAAATATGTTCAGTCTTTTGTCAGGATAGAGTTTCTTAGTGCAAGCTGCCCATTGTGCCTCCTCACTTCAGGTCTGGATGATAGATTTGATCAGCAGGCACCTGAACCATGGCTTACCACTGCTGAGGCTATAGCTGAGGAGCATGTGGATGCCTTGCTGGGCTGTCCTCACCCCTCAGTAAAGGTAGACCAGCACCATTGTCATAAATAGCTCAACCATAACAAGAGCACATGGCAGAGACTGCAGTGGAAAAATCAGTGGGCAGATGTACGCTACAGATAAATAGTGGATAACAGATTTGCTCACATAACCATTGATTGCTAACTATCGGGCCACCAGGAAAAGATGTGTTCTATACCACCAGCCAACCTGATCCATCATGTTGTGATGGATCACAATAATGTCTTCCTGAACTGGATCATTAGATGGCCATCTGCTGCTCGTACCCCACTCTATCCACAGACTTGTGAAGCGCTTCCTCTTGTATCATGCCTCATATCTCATGTGTTGTTCAACCCTCTCCATTATTATTTGTCTGGCTTCTGTATGTCTATGTCTATGTCTATCCCATGATTTCACATCTTAGGATGTGCACCTTCACCCTCGGGTGTCTGTGCTGTAGCATATGTGCCTTTCTGCCCTTGCATACTGCTCTATCCCTTTTCCTAGCTTTATTTTTTTTCATCCTTCCCTCTCCTCCTTTTTCTTTACAAATAAATATAAAACCTGGGACCTTATTTCTTCCAAAACATTGCCCTTCCTTCCTACCGGTCCTGCACACCCATATGCATTGTCTTTTTCTATCACTCTTTTATTACTTTCTCCCTTTTCCCTACTTTCCATTTCACCTTTTTCTCCATTTTATACATCCATCTGGTGTCAATATTTGTAGATGCCACAGCACTGCAGTTGCAGATACTGTATAATTATACAGCTTTATGTAGCACTTTGTGCCATTCTAGAGATAGACACACTAGCATGTGCCGCATCCCCACAATGTGGTACCCCAAAAGAATTGTTTGCATAGAAATGTTAACTATGTCACCACAACTTTTTAATTACTGCTTATGTTGCCATGCGGTGCCATCAAACTGCAGAAGTCTTGTTCAGACATGTGACACACCTCTACGAATCCAGACCACTTTGTTACCTTCTCTTTGGGACACTGGTTGGAATGATTAAAATTAAATTTGTTCTGCAATTGCCAGTGATTTCAGTTCAAAATGTCCCATTACCATTTTCATAGTCTGAAGGTTTTATTCTGAGTTTTTTGCTGCTGAGCGAAGTTCTGAATTAATCTGTATCTGAGCACACCCTTAACACTAAATATTATTGCCATGTGCTTCTCTAAAGGAGTGTCTCACCTCAACAAATGCTCAGTTCTTTCTTTATATATGTATATCCCAACTTAGTTTTGGTTTAAATTCTTCATTTCATCATAAATAAACCACTGAAAATCTCATCACCACTTTTTTGTCTTTAAATGTTATCTACTTTTAGCAAATAAACATAGAAACCAAGAGCACACAGTGAAGCCACTTTTATAAGGAGGCACAAACTTTTAGTGTATCTTCTTAAAGGTGTATATGGCTGGGTATCCTAATGATCATAATGATTGCTTGCTTAATGTTGTTCCTGTGTTCCTAATACCAAACACTGTACAGAGTGTGTACTGCACACAAGTGCAGTCTTTTTATATACTGGTGCACAGATACACTTTTACACATCTAAAATGCACAAGTCAATACACAACACTTGGCAATTTTATAGGGGTGCATTGTTCATCAGCTCTACTGCTCAAGACTAAAAGCCACTGCTTAATTTCCCCAGCTATTTCTTTAACTTTTGATCTATTCATGATATCGGTCTTTCAGGAAGAATAATGGACTGACCATGAGACATATGAGGGAGTTCTTTATTAGACTACTTCACCCCTTTCATTATTTAGGACTTAAGTTTCAATTACCACCATAGACCTACACACAAACGTAAGTCTGCATTCCAGCAGCTGTTGCATACAACACATTACTTTAATACTTATGGCATTTTCTGAAATGTCTATTACAAATATCAACAGTATCGCTTGTAATGGTTTAAATAAAATTTCTGAAGAATTTTATATGCTGAATCATATGTTGACTGTAACAACTGGTTATGCTTTGGCAAAAGTCCATAATCTGTCATACCTGCAAAGAAAATTAATTTGGTAAGAGAAAGCATCTAATCAATTCTATTCATAATTTTCAAATGACTTGTAAAATAAAAAAAATAATATTAGCAGTCTGTCTTTCAGGAGACAGAGGAAAAATAATTCTGCATATAAAGGTTTGACAGATAACCTCTTACATGACCTGTCACTTTCAAGTTTGTCTTAGAATTAAAGTTATAATGTATGAACATTTGCTTCCTGAAGTTCTTTCTGACAAGTCATGACCCAATAGACATCTTATGCTCATAAGCATGCTGTGTACAAATGACATACCACCAATGCCTGCCATCAGTAAGACTTATTTCCCAGAGTTATAGTAAATTGTCCCTTGCTCTGTGAACGTGAATTGGCTCTTGGCCATCAGATCCCATATCTCAATCAACTTCTGGTTGTGTGAACAGGCTACCAGATGGTTTCCACAAGTATTTAATTAATTTTAATTTCATTAGGTTTACAAAATCGTTCACTTAAAATAATGGATTGGTCATGAGGTATACAGGGTAGTTCATTATTACACAACAGGTAAAATCAGTAGATGTGGGCTGTCTGGAGAAAACCTTCAGCTTACTCTCACATAGATTGATGTGAAACTGCAGTTGACTGTTCAGGCAAAGATTGAGAAACTGGATTGTATCATGGTTGGAGAGTAGAATAAAGAGTACTATGGCAAGAGAAACAATATCATCAGTAAAGTGACTAGTCATGTATGCCAGATGTCAGACACGTGTCAGTGGATTTTGACCAACCTTTTTCCTGATGAAACACAAACAGATTCAGTAGCAGCAGAAGGTAAAGAAGAGTGGAAGGAAAGACTATGAAAGAATGACCATGTGGGATGAAAGAAGGCAGGCAAGGTTCACTGCTGACAAATGCAAACTCCTTAAACATAGTCAAAAGCATCAACTAAGGAGGAAATAAGAACGACAGTGCTAAAGGGAAAGGATTTGTGTGTAATTACCATGTATGGATTAAATTACCATGAACAGAATGGCAGCTCCATGTCAGCAGTTATCAAACTACTGAGATGTACCTTCAAGAGCTAGATTCAAGGAGCAAGGAAGTTATGTAAATGTGCTGCCAAGCTTTGGTCAGGTTGCACCTTCAGTACATTATATCCAGTTTTAGAGGCCAGCGAAGATTGACATCAGGCTGCTGAAAGGAGTTCAGTGGAAAGCCACCATGAGATTATGTTGTTTCGTGGGGAAACAACATTACCAGAAACTAGAGGTGCCACAGCTCTTCTCACTAGAGTCAAGAATAGACAAGACAATATGATATGGGTGAACAAGATTATACCAGAGAAATGTAAAAAGATCATCCTTATTAGAAAGGGACATCTGATCACTGGATTTATAGAAGTAAAGTATTTCTTCTCATAGATGGTTACTGACTTATGGAATGAACTACCAACTAGCACAGAAAAGCAGCATTCAAGAGGGTGTGGGACGCGGAGAAAGAGTAAGGAGAAAGGAAAGAATGAAGGTGCAGTAAAATGGTAAAAACACTTAAAGTGCAGACTGGACAGATGAATGTACTGCAGTATAATGCAATACTTGACATATTCTGAATTTACTCAGCCATGGAGCACTTACAGGAATATAAAGCATTGACAAAGTACTCCCTATCTAGAAACATGAGCTACTGGCTCAACAGTGAGATTGAAAAGGTATTTGTGAGTTTAGGTCATAAAGATTTATATAGCACTATAAAAGCATGCAGTATGATATACAATGGTAGAAATCAGCAATATAATTATGCAAAAATATGTGCTTCATATAAGACAATTGCACACTGCTGTCACGGTACAGTTATCAAGATACAAGGAAGTTACATGACTCATCTATAAAAGAGTGATATGCTAATAATAAATAATGCAAAGGAAATGAAGTTGCCGTCATTCTGAATGTAATTATTAAGTGGTACTCAAGTTTGCAGTGGCTAGTGCACTGAGTAGTGGGGCTCTGCACACCATTCATCCTAAAGCCAATCATCAGTTCTACTCTAGTAACGAGTCCCCGAAAAATCAAACAGCACAGCTTACCATCCATCAATAATCCTCCCCCATGTTTCCTCAGATGAGTTGCTAGTGCAAATCATATTTTTCCTAATCTTGTTTTATTCAATAGGAGTGCTCATCAAGGCTTTATTCACAACATCTGGAAACAAAACAAGACAATTTCCCTTTTCAAAAATGATGATGTTCTTAAATTTTAAGCTTATTGACCTATCAGTATTTTCAGCCTCCTCTCAAAAGCTTCTGGGGCATGTTCTGCATGGTTAGCTGCCTAATTTTCTCCTAGAAAAAGATGGCCTCCCAACAATCCAATATGGTTTTAAGGTATCTCATGGAACCCATGCAGTTATAATATAACCGATTGACAGAGTAGCCATACACCTCAAAACATGCCACTGCTACTTTCCATGCATATCAGTAAAATGAACATCTTACAAATGAGACTTCAGTTCCACAGTACACTGATGGTTACACCCTCCTTCACAGTAGAGATAAAAAAGACACATTAATAGAGGAATTACAGCTAGGGCATTCTTGCTATTAAAACATCGATAACTAAGAAACTTATACTAAAGGAGGAAAAATACAAAATTATCTGTTTTAGGGGGAAGATGGTGCAACCACAACCCAACACTTCTCCCTATTCTGTAAATCCATCAACAAAACATCTGGGCCTATACAGAAAGTCAGTGGTAGGAAGTACCTGGGAATTCTTGTTCATCAATAATTTATTTTCAAAGAATGTGTTCAGTCATAGAAATGAACTGAAAATTAGGCATTCTTCCCAGAATCAAGTGATTTCTAACCTTAGGTACCAAAACTATGCTCATCCAGGCATTACTACCTCATTCAGTCTATGCTGGACCAAAATTTTGGTGAGTGATTCAGATGGTCATGACACTGAAGGTTTCAATATGTATTGTATGGTATGGCATGTCCTAAAAGCCCAGAGCAAATTCCATTACTTTAACAGTTCGTGGGAAAGCCTTGTTACATATTACTCCTACAATGCAATGTAGTCACAGGTAATGTTTCTAGGTTAACAATTGTTTCTACTGCAGATAACAACCATATGTGGGTAATCCTCTGCTCTGGGAATTTGTAACTGTGGAGCCCTAGAAACTAGAATACAATGTACAGTACAGCTAATGGTGTATGTGCAGCAGAACCTGCTAGAAAAATAGTGAAACGCATGCTCCCCATTTTGAAGAAGTGCTCTCTTTACTGAGACCTAACATTTATTGCTGCTAACAGTTTTGCACCACTTGGTGACACACTTTCATATGCATTGCGTTTAGGATGCCTAATACTTTATCAAATCTTTAAATACAGTTTTTGTCCAAGCAGTCACACAAACAGGTTTTCCTTGTGCTCCCTTCCCAGTGACAACTCCCTTCCAGGGAAATGTCCCCCCATGCATATTTTGTACTTTATGTAATCAGCTCCAGGACTGCTGCACCATAGCCACAAGGAGAAATATCCCCTCACGATAGTGACTGACACCAGTAATACATCGAATGATGAAAATTTTACTTACTTTTTTTTTACCAGAATAGTCCAACTAGGCCAGCAACCTCTTTATCAAGAGAAAACTGGGTGATAATCATACTAAATAGGGGAAATTTTACCAGGACACCAAGGAATTTTATTTGCCATAAATGAGGAACTGGAACAAGGAAATGTAGAAGAGGCCACTGTTCCATTTGCCATTACACTAGCAGGTGAACTGAATGAGAAGACAACTATGGGTCATTTGCAAGCTGTTTCATTCAAGAATAATGCTATTAACATTAAGCAGCTTGACAATAGTGGTTTACAGGATGAGAATCTTAAATGCATGCTTATTGAGAAAGACAAACTAGTAACCAATACAAGCATACAAGCAAAACGTGATGTTCAAAAATAACATGGAAGACTGAAACTGAATTTTGCCTTTCCTAGAGAGAGATGATGGAATGAACATTCTTGGTACAGGATTGCTTGTTTACTGCACCAGATAGGATGCCAACCACTAATAACATTGTTTGCAGAGAAGAGAGGTGTTTGGATGATGACAGAGTGGCTGCTGCATTGGCTAAGGAAGTCAAAAGTTATGCAGAGGCAGTGTACTCAACAGGAGCTGTACAAGTTATGCATACTGCAGAGGCAGTGTACTCAACAGCAGCTGTACAAGTTATGCATACTGGAGAGGCAGTGTACTCAACAGCAGCTGTACAAGTTATGCATACTGGAGAGGCAGTGTACTCAACAGCAACTGTACAAGTTATGCATACTGGAGAGGCAGTGTACTCAACAGCAGCTGTACAAGTTATACATACATGCAGAGCCAGTGTACTCAACAGGAGCTGTACAACTTATGCATACATGCAGTGCCGGTGTACTTAACAGGAGTTGTACACATTATGCATACATGCAGAGGCAGTGTACTCAAGGAGAGCTGTACAAGTTACACATACATGCAGTGGCAGTGTACTCAACAGCAGATGTGCAAGATATGCATACTGCAGTGGCAGTGTACTCAACAGGAGCTGTGCAAGATATGCATACTGCAATGGCATTGTACTCGACAGGAGTTGTACAAGTTATACATACATGCAGAGGCAGTGTACTCAACAGGAGCTGTACAAGTTCTGCACACTACAGTGGCAGTGTACTCAACAGGAGCTGTACATGTTATGCATACAAGATGAAATATTCAGTCCCGATCCCTCTGATCTACACGCTCTAGGAACCTAAACCTTGTCACCACAATAAACAGAAGATGTAGGAGGGATAGATTCCTGTCCCAGAGACTTCCCATACTCTGGAACAGACTACCTATCTATATCAAACAAGGCTCCTCATTAGCACTCTTCAAGAAAAATCTTGATGATTGGATGGGAGATAGGAAATTCACCCCAGGGATCGCTTCTGTGGCTCTGCTCGACAGGGACACAGGAAAATAATTTTCTTGGGTGGCGAAAGCCAGGGTACCCTTTTGGCTAGGCTTATACAGACCCTAGGGCCAATAGCCTAGTACCTACCTATGAACCTATGATATTAATTAAGTATACAGACGCACCTATATTAGATCAGAGTGTGCTCTAAGACAATGTTTTGCAACCACTGGCCCTTATATTAAAACGGTTCCCCTTCACAATATCGAATGAATGGAAGCTCGAAATGCATAAGTTCGAGACGAAAATCTTGAACTTCCATTCACTTGAAATTGTGAATGGGAAGTTTAGGGTTAGAGAAAAAAAGATTCACTTACCTTTCTGCAGGGGGCCAGGTCCCCCTGCACCCTTGCAGGTTAAATCCACATGCTACGTGACCGCAGTATAGCGGAGGACTGGAAAGTCTTCTGTTTTGCGCTTACACATATAGCGCGGAACGGGAGATTTCCCTTTCCTTCACTGTAGTGTGATCTCGGAGTAGGAATATTTAAGTAGGGGGGTGTGGGGGGCACATCAAACATTAGAAAGGTGTACATTTTTTGATGTCCCCTTCATATTTTCGAGTTTCTTTAAACTCGAGATTCTGGCTTCGGGCTTATGAATTTCGAGTTTAGAAAAATTTGATCATATGAAGGGGAACCATTAAAACATATTAGAGTTATTATACTACACATTTAGGTAATAAACTTTTTGTGGAATTTTTGGAGAATAAAGAGCTAACAGGTAAATTTGTTACAGAATTTACAGGTCAACCAAACCATTCTCGGTGGAAGGACTATGTTTTTTCTGATATGAATGTGTTTTTGAAAAACTTATTTTCTTGCAATTTCATATTATATATGTAGATTCTGCTGCTAGAGAAGAGTTTTTTGCAAATCACTATCAAAATGTATTGTAAATTACTAAAACAGTTGATGCGCAAGGTATTTGGAATTGGAACTGGAATTGGGAGACACTTAAAAGTGTATAAAATGTTATACAACACTTACCAAGTATAAGTCATATACAGTAACACAAAGGTTATTTGTGTTATATAGGACAACCTAAAACCTGTTTTTCTTGTGGGCCTTTGAATTATTTAGTTCTAGTCTGTCTCTTTAAGGAATGTTCTGGCTGTGGATGTAAGGGGTGTACCATTAAAGAATGTGTGACAATTTGTGTTAACTGTGGAAAGGAGCACACATCTGTGATTTATGGGATATGGATCCAGGGGAGATGCAGCCTCATGACAGACAAGGAAATTCACAAGGTTTTTAATTTGTCAGACAGAGTAGATAATTCTGAGTTTGCTGTAGGGGAAATATTTGCTCCTGCACCAGACATGAAACAGGATATGCATAATAAAGCAAATGATGAAAACCCTACTCAGGCTGCTCATACTTCTAAGATTTGTACAGAAAATGTTTTGTTTTCTCTGATTTTGTGGCAGAAAAGGAGGATAGTACCTTGAAAATATAAACTGTGGCATTCCCATGCTGGGCCAGTGATCAAGGAGCCTGAATCCTCACCACTGACAGTGGAGAGGGACGTGCACTTGGAATACAAATGGATAGACTCAGTATTTCCAGAAGCAGACCTCTGTGCATCAAGCCCAATTTCCCTTAAGAGCACACATGGAACACACTCAGTCCGGGGTCTGGATCTCTCTATCTGTCTCCCTCCAGGTCCGCAATAAAACTCCCACTGGTACAGCTGTAGGATTAGGTCCTCAGCTGAGTGCCTAAGGCAAGTCCTCCAGCACCCTCTCTGTGAAACCACTGCTTTGTGTCTCTGCTCCAAGTAACTGACACATACACACACACACACACACACACACACACACACACACACACACACACACATGCCCTCATGCAGCCTCATGACAGACAAGGAAATTCACAATGTGTGCTCTTAAGGGAAATTGGGCTTGATGCACAGAGGTCTGCTTCTGGAAATACTGAGTCTATCCATTTGTATTCCAAGTGCACGTGAGATTTTGATTTTCACACACACACACACACACACACACACACACACACACACACACACACTGGGGAAAGGCTAGCACTGATTTATCTGCTGTGCACCCTTCTGCCCAGACTATAAGGAAGTTATCTTGGCCACCAGACACTACAAAGCCAGCTACCTAAGGCTCTTGCAAGGGTACCCAATTGCAAGGATGCCCAATTATACTGACTGAAATTATTGTTAATACAAATGGTAATGATGACCAAACACCAGGGCTTCAGGAGTGGCCACAGTGTCACCAATAGATATAAGTACTCTCAAAGGTTAAAATATTCTCTAAAGGACCAGCCATAATTAAATGTTTAAATATATTTAATAATAAATAATAAAAGAACATGAAAATACAAAATATCTATTTACATAATCACCAGGAAATATTAAAAATAACATCTGGAAAGATTCTCACAGTTACAGAAAAACAATACTTAACTATTCTTACTATATTTTCCTGACTGATCTAGAGAATTACTGTTCCTAGTTATTTAATAGAGCAAGGCAAGATAAAGTAGATGAGGAATACTTCTATGTCATGTTCCAAGAAACAGACTGCCCTGAGACATCTGTCTCACGCAATATTAAAAAATTATTCCTGTACAGAATGACATCATATACATCTGGTCATTTGACTTCTGGTTCCCATGCATCCCCCCATGCTAGAAACTGACAGGATTTAGCACCCACATGTCAATAATACACACACAAGAGTGATGCTCAGATTTGGTGCAGCTTCTGGAAGTCATAAAACAATTACAAACTTCTACTCCTCCTACAGAGACTAACAAACCATGCCTCTTACAGACATTATGTCTCTGGCTTCATTCAAAACTGTGAGATAGCATTTTTATGACCTAGGCCCGGTAATTTAATTTCTTACTGTTTTTCAAAGTTAGCCGGAGTTGAGCATAACCTCTTCTCTACCAGTATCCTGTGTTAACAAATAATATATATTTAATTCAGTTAAATTTTTAACACAAGCAATTGCCGTGGTGGTGCAGTGGTTAGCATTGTCGCCTCACAGCAAGAGGTTCTCCCGTTCGATTCTCAACTGGAGCGCCTTCTGTGTGGAATCTGCATGTCCTCCCCGTGGTCAAGTAATGCTAAAGACATGCAGGTAGGTGTGAGCGTAAATGGGCATGCCTTCGTTGAAGGTTGGGCATCGGGCTGGCAACTCAGCACCATAAATTCCACTGCCAATCATGAGCGGACTGAGTTCCACTGTGGCAACCCCTAACCGGGAAAAGCCGAAAGACGTTTACATTTTTAACACAAGCAACTTTATAAATCTATTTTCAACACAAGCATCTGTACAAATCAGTTTGATATTTAAATAACATATAATTCTTTACTAAATTTCAGCTTGCTGTGCTGGCATATGTTACACATTCACTGCCCTACTTCTCCTGGCATAGCTGGCAAAAACCTCACATCATCAGCCCCCCTTTGAAGACTCAAGCTATTTTTTCAAGTGACCCTTGAAAAACATTGCTTGAGATGAATGAACCTATCTGGGAATATATTAACCCATACCCGGTCTTGATATCCCAGCTGCCTTGGCATTGCTGACCCCATTATAGTGCTGCACTGTCATATCATATGCATGCAACCCTAGACTCCACCATAGTAACTTGACATTTTGCTGGCTGGCTCGCTGTAGCCATAAATCCCCCTCAGACTCCTCCTGCCTCCTACTGCAAATACTTAGCACCAGGGCTTCCCCATCATGGTAAGGTTTTATCATGTTAACATGGTACAATTTGGGCCCCTGCCTCCTGCTTAGCAGATCTACCATGTAGTTAGCATCATTGAACTTCCTTACCACTTTGAAGGGTCCTTCCCAAGCTGCCTGCAGCTTATTGTGTCTGACAGGATTGAGAACTTTCACCTGCTGTCCCACAACATACTCTCAGGCTCGAGCATTCCTGTCACAACAGATCTTTTTTTTTTGCTGCTGGGCTTCTGCCAGGTTTTCATGGGCCAAGCACACAAGCTCCCTAAGCCTCGTTCATAGGTTGGTACTAGGCTATTGGCCCTAGGGCCTATACAAGCCTAGCCATAACAATTTCTTGGTTATTTCTTCCCACAATATTTACTTCCTGAGGTTTAGGACATATGCCACAACAGACTCCTTGTGGAATTCACATTCACCCTCCCACTCATCACGAATCAAATCTAAAGACCCCCTCACCCTATGCCCAAACAGCAACTCAAAGGGAGAAAAACCTGTGGATTCCTGGGATACCTCTCTATAAGCAAACAGCAGATGGGGCAAATATTTGCCCCACTCTCTCTCTTAAACTGGTCTGCAAATGTCCATAGCATGGTCTTTATTGTAGAGTTTAACCCCTCCACAAGACCATTAGTCTGGGGATGGTAGGGTTGGTCTTTAGGTGCTTCACCAAACAGTGCTTCCTCAGACAAGCCAGCAGGTCTGACATGAAATTGGCACCTCTCTCAGTCAGTATTTCTCTCTGGAAACATATCCTGCTGAAAATCTCTAAAAAAGCATTTTCCACCTTCTCTCCATCAATGGAGGACAGAACCACTGACTCAGGGTGTCTAGTAGCATAAGTTATTAACACTGGAATATACTTTTTCTCTGTGGAACTTGGGGTACTCAGAGGCCCCACAGTATCCATAGCTACCCTCTGAAATGGCTCCTCAGTCACAGGCAAAGGCATCAAAGAATCTTTGGCCTTGTCTTCTGCCTTGCCTACTTTTTGGCACTGCTCACAGGCCCTGCAGTACCCTGTTACATCCCTTGCAATCCCAGGCCTATAAGGGTTCTGCATAATATGTCTCTTGGTATGCTTTATGACCATATGACCTGCAAAAGGAATGCCATGCACTATGGCTAGAAGTGCCAGATGGTAGACTCTAGCCACTACTATCTGCTATATTACTTCATCCTCTAGCCCTCCCCTCAAGGGTCCACTCTCTATATAACTCTTTGTTCCAGTATACAGATTCCCCCTTTCCCTGAGAATCAGGTGCCTTCTTAGCTATTGCCTCAAACCTTGTAAAGTAGGGTCTGAGAGCTGAGTCTGTGTCAGTTCTACTTTTCTGACTCTTCCCAGCTCCCTTTCCACAGAACTCTGGTATCCTCTGACACTGGTGCTTACTGAAAACCTGGATACTACCATTTACCTTGGCCCTTGCAGTCACTCTGTCGAAGGGAATATCAGTACCTACCAGCAGCTATGGCTCACCTTCTGACTCACTGATACAGGGTAGCTCCCTCCCTGAAATAGCTACCTCATCAACCCTAGCTTCAGGTGTGGTGTCTGTCTGGGTCTCCCCCAGGCTACTAGATCCACATGCCTGTCTCCATGCCTGACTGTACATAACTGCATGCACACAAGGTACTGCATTATCAAAATAATTTCCTATCAGGACTTCTGCAGGGATATCCTCAAACATACCTACTTGCTTGCTTCCTTACCTACTCTCCTAGTCAAGGTGAACCCTGGCCAAACGCATTTGGAATGGGGTCCCTCCTGAAGCTCTGACTGGAGTGGACTACCTAAGCAAGTACTGTTCCACTTTAACCACTGCAAAATTCACAATGGTTATGTCACAGACATAAGCAATGGCCTGTTTCCCATCCACTAAGATAGGATATAACATCTTGTGACAGTTTGGTACCCCTGCTGTCTCCAGACAACTTACCACTGGCATATTGTTATTCCCACTTGCTAGCTCCCCTACCTTTTTATCCCCACCTTGCCTCCATGGACATCAGTAAGATACATGGCCCCACTGGTTGCATTTAAAGCATTTAACCCTTGATCTTAACCATGTACCTGAACTAGTGGCTTCCCCTGTTACTGGTGGACTCTATTGGGGTGATTTAGGCTGCCCACCATGGGTTCCTTTATATCCATTTGCAGCACTGAATATTGCTAAGTAGAAATCCCCTTTTTTCCTCAGCTCATCTGCAGAGTTACACACTCGGTCTGCCAACCAGATTTTCATGTCTCCAGGCAAAGTGCCATGGGCTTGTTCCCTCACCAAAAGGTCTGCCAGCCCTTCAAAAGTGGTGACCTGACACCCATTCACCCACCTATGAAAATAAGTGCTTAATTCAGCAATATAATCACATACACATTCATCTGCCTTGCATCTATGCTCACAAAACTTTTTTTTGTAAGCTTCTGGTGTTAACTTAAAATATTCAAGTAAACATGTATTTACTTTTCCTTAGTTTAAACAATCAATATCAGACAATTTAAAAACAGCAGTTACAGCTTTATGAAGGAGTATGAGGGTCAGGAACCGTACCCAGCACCCTTGGTCAACATTATACTGTTTACACATTCTTTCAAATATATGAATAAAACTATCAAAATTATCACCATCTGTAAATTGTGGAAGAAATTTGCTGACCTTTTTTGTTTCTGGGGTTTACTTATTCCCTTTCCTATTACATCCATGACTCTGGAGAAGAGTCAGCATCTCCATATCGGGTTGACGCTGCTTCTCATTTTCCTCAGCCTCCAAATGCCACAGTCTCTCATTATCTTCAGTCTCCAAATGCTGCAGTCTCTCTGCTGATTCTAATTTCAAATATTTGGCCTCCAGTTCAAGTCTCTTTAACTCCAGATAGGTTTTTAAGTCCTCTGAAGAAAAGATGAACTGTCCTGTTTCTGAGGGCAGCAAATTCCCATCACCAGACTGGTTATCCTCCTGGTTGCTTGTCTGAGCTGTGACTAAGGCTGAAATCATTTCCTCTTTAGTCAGGTTGGCATGCACCAGTCCCTTGGCTTCACACACCTTGGCCAACTGGTTCTTTCTCAGCTTGCCATAATCCTCTGCTGACATCTTTGCCTGCTTTCCCTGACTAAACTAAACTAACAATAAATAAATAAATAAAACTGTTGTGAAATAAAACCCTGAATATTTACCTTGTGGCTGCTGACAGGACACACCTTAGTGACAACTGCCTACAGGCTACAGAAGTTCAATTAATATCCACACCACTGTTCACCAATCTATGGCGTTCCCACTCTGGGCCAGTAAGC
The DNA here is from genome assembly GCF_019279795.1 of Protopterus annectens. NCBI lineage: Eukaryota > Metazoa > Chordata > Ceratodontiformes > Protopteridae > Protopterus > Protopterus annectens. Next base: position 607,075,839 of record NC_056745.1, read on the forward strand.
AAGGAGCCTGAATCCTCACCACTGACACTAGAGGGGGGCATTCACTTTGAATACAAATGGATGCACTCAGTATTTCCAGATGCAGACCGCTCTGCATCAAGCACAATTTCCGGTAAGAGCACAGAGGGAACACAGTCATCTCAAGGTCTGGATTTCTTTATATCTGTCTCCCTCTAGTGCTCCAATAGGGTTCCCCACTAGCACAGCTATATGGTTAAGTCCTCAGCAGAGTGTCCAAGCCAAGTCCTCCAGCACCTTCTCTGTGACACCAGTGCCTACACACACACACACACACACACACACACACACACACACACACACACACCTGGGAAAAGCTGGCACATATTTACCTGCTGTGCCCCCTTCTGCCCAGACTATAAGGTAGATATCACTGCCACCAGACACTACAAAGACAGTTACTTAAGGCTCTTGCAAGGGTACCTAATTATACTGAGTGAAATTAATACTAATACAAGTGGTAATATTGACCAAACAGATAGGCTTCAGGAGTGACCACAGTGTCACCAATATAGATAAGTGCTCTCAAAGGTTAAAATATTCTCTAAAGGACCAGCCACAATGAAAAGTTTAAACATATATGAATGTCACAGTGGTGCAGCAGTTTGCATTGTTGCTTCACAGCAAGAGGTTCTCCAGTTTGATTCTTGGCTTGGGGGGGGCTTCTTTGTGGAGTCTGCATGTCCTCCTTGCATTTGGGTGGGTATCCTCTGGGTGCTCTAGTTTCCTCCCACATTACAAAGACATGCATCTGAAGAGTTTCTCCCTGGGCCTCCTCTGAAAATTGGCTTGTTCCAAGTTGGACTTTCCTGATTAACAAATGTTAAATAAGTAAACAATAAAAGAACATGAAAATATGAAATATCTATTTACAGTAAACACCAGAGTTTCAATCACAGAAAATAAAGTTGGAAAGATTCACACAGTTACAGAAAAACAATTCTTAACTATTCTCACTGACTGATCTAGAGAATTACTGTTCCTACTTATTTAATAGAACAAGGCAAGATGACGTACGGGAGGGATCCTTCTATGTCAGGTTCCAAGAAACAGACTTTCCTGAGAATTCTGTCTCACCCAATATTAAAACAGTATTTCTGTGTAGAATGACATCACATATATCTGATCATCTGAGTTCTTGTTCTCATGCAACCGACCATGCTAGAAACTACCAGAATTTAGCACCTACCTGTCAATAATACACACACAAGAGTATTGATCTGATCTGGTGCAGCTTCTGGAACTCATAAAACAATTACTCCTCCTACAGAGACTAACAAACCATGCTTCATACAGACATTGCATCTCTGGCTTCATTCAAAACTGTGAGATAACATCTTTATGAGTTAGGCCCAGTAATTTAATTTCTTACTATTTTCCAAAGTTAGCTGGAGGTGAGTTTAACCTCTTCTCTTCCAGTGTTCTCTGATAATATATATATATATATATATATATATATATAAAAAATTCAGTTACAATACAGTCAGGACCCACTGTTGGTACATTTTAACACAATTAACTTTACAAATCCATTTTCAACACAAGTATCTGTACAAATCAGTTTGATATTCTGGTAACATATAATTCTTTATTAAATTCCAGCTAGCTGTGCTGGCATATGCAAAACATCCACTGCCCTACTTCTTCTGCCATAGCTGGCAATACCTCATATCATCACAGACCTTACCAGAGAAGACATTATACCAGGAGAGGTGTGCATCACTCTCCTATATGAGGACCAGATCCAGTACGTTTGCACCCCTGGTTGGTGTATTGACAATCTGTTCCACGGAGTTTGTGTTTACAAAATCTAGGAATTTCCATGCCTGTATGTTCAGTGTTGTATATGATTCCCAGTTAATAGTGGGTTAATTTAATGTCGCAAACAGCAAAATACCATACAAGTAGAGCAGAATGGAAGGCTAAAACACCAAATATCAGAAACCAAATAGCCAGCACTTTGTATCAATTAAATTTGCAAATGAATATTGGGTTAGATGGTGAGTGTTTCCATTAAGTTTAAATAGATGTTATGGGTTTTCTGTGTCATAGATGGGAATCTATAGCTTGCAAGGACATAGTATGGGATCTTGCCTATGGTGATTTGGCCATGGAGAAGTTCAAGGGCACTGTCCTGTTTGATCAGACTTGAGACATATTTATTTTTAAAATAAAAAGAAAACCACAAGTGATAATGGAGCACTATATCACACAAAATGAACTTTAATCCACTGGTTTAGCGCTTTCAGCCCAAGAATTAGGCCTTCATCAGTTCTGATGAAGGCCTAATTCTTGGGCTGAAAGCACTCAACCAGTGGATTAAAGTTCATTTTGTGTGATATAGTGCGCCATTATCACTTGTGGTTTTCTTTTTATTTTACCAAAGTTACACAAAGTGTGAGGCAAGTCTGCAGTTTTCTTTGAACATATTTATTTTTGGTGTAAACTGAGACCCCTCCACCTTTAGTCCCTGTCTATGTAGCAGCTGGTCTAAATATTTGGAAGGGGTTATAGCCTTGCACTGGCAGGTATGGTCTCTGGGGCTCTAAAACATGTCTCAGTGACCACACAGATGTCAGCATTCAATAGGGTGAGAGAGCCTGTAGTGAGTGGACTTTTTTGTTTAAACTCCTAGCATTGATCAGTAACACCTTTAGATTTTCTTGGTTTTGATTTGCTGGGCTGAAAGTACTTTCAGTTTGGTATTGCCTAAAAAGGCACTATAGGGAGGACAATATTTTAGCTAATATTTGAAAGTCTGGAGGGGAGAGGCGTAGACCATCCCTGGAAGCAGCATGGCCTATTGACCATCTTCTTCCAAGCTGATAAATATTGAACCCCCTTAGAGTGACACCAGAAACTAAGCCAATTATTAAAGTCAGTCATGTTCCATTCATATTATGGCATCATCCTTGGAGAAGGTAAAATGCTGCACAGTGCTAGGATCATACCATCTGGGACACATATTCCAAGAGCTCCAAGAGGTCTCTCTTCATGTAGTCTAGCAAGGTATGTCTCAAGTCATTTACACCCACATGGATTATGACTGAGTCGTACTGGAACTTGTAGTCCAATGACTTAAGTGTGTACGTAATGTGGCAAGATCCTGGCCCCTGATAAGCAACTGACCAGGACTTTCTCCTTACTCAGGTACTCAGGTACCCTGGTGAGAGGGATATCAGTGTGTCTTTCAATGGAGTTTCCAATGAATAGAATGTTGGATTGTGTGGTGGCTTGCCTTATGAGCTTAAAGTAGAGGCTCCAGGGGATGTGGCTCTATGTGTTGATGTGAGTGTTGTTTTGAAAGAGTGCATTCAGGGCTGCTGATGATATTTGTTATGTGTACTTCAAGTAGAAGATTTTTGGGGTTTAGGAAAACTACATCTAAGTGTTCAGCATATGTGGGTCTATGTGTCTGCTTTGAACTGTATGTGACGGGGTGCAGTGTATGTACTAGTGACAACCTGATTGATATTAAGAATGCTTGTATATGTGAGCTTTGCTTGTAGTGACATTGTGTAAATACATTTCTCACATACCATATCAGTTTGTTTGAGAATTAACTGGTTGTCAGTAAACATGAGGTAATTTCTACATTGCCTCAGGATGCCCATATCCAGCAAGCTGATAACGGAGGTTCATAGGTTCATAGGTGTGTACTAGGCTAACGGCCCTGGAGCCTTTACAAGCCTAGCCCATAGAAGTGCCCTGGCATCGTGCCGCCCAACGTTAATTCCAAGAGCCTCTATCAAGTAGAGCCACTGGAGTGATCCCTGGGGTGAACTTTCTATTTCCCATCAAGATTTCTCTTGAAGAGGGCCAGTGAGGTGCTCTGCTTGACATGTATGGGAAGTCTATTCCAGAGCATGGGCATTCTCTGGGTTATGAACCTGTCCCTCCAACATGTTCTGTTGATTGTGGTAATGAGGTTGAGGTCTCTGGAGCATATGGTGTGGCGGGATTGAGATTTCTTTAGATATGGCATTTCTAACAGAGCTGGGTCAGCTATGTACGTAGCTGTAAAAGGCCTTACGGTTATCCTTGGTTGTACTTGCTAAGTTTCTCTAAAAAGAACCCTTAGAGGATTTGACAAATTGTCTTATTTAGGCTGAGGAGGATGCTTTTCCATTGTTGGGGCTTGCCTTTGTTTTCTTGGACAGCAGCTTTTTGTGTTTATTGTAAGGTTTGTTGATGCTGGATGTCCACCATGACAGCTTATTTTTACTTGAGGCTCCAGCTTTGATTATTTCTGGTACAGCTGAGTTTATATACCCTTATTCAAGTGATTTTGCATGGGCACCCATCCCCTGGTATTCTCAACATAGGGTGAAATCTGCAACTCTATATATTAACTTCAAGAATTCTGTACCTTGAATTATGGGGAATTCCATGATATACAACAGAGTTAGTATATATGCCTCCAAATTCCTATATGAAGTCCCAGTATTCTGAGAATCACAATTTCAGTATTAGAATTCCAGCAGGCACCCATGAAATGTATGTATATCTAATGCATGGCCATAGACTCAAACTATAGTCATCTGTCTGTGTATTTTTGACTAACTGTAGAATGAATGTTGCCTACCACAAAATCCATCCCTTTTTTCCCCAAGCACAAAGTGATGACAGCTATCAGCTAAGACTGAATTAATATCTAATGGGTAGGTTTATGTTGCCTTCAACTAATAACAGCATACAGTTTCAAAGTTAATGCTTCCATGTTACTGGTACCCTCATTTCTCTCACAACATTCACATTTTATTTTAGATATAAACATGACATGCATGCAGATGTACACACTTCACCTTATTTGTTGTATTTTTGTTGCTTTCCAGTAGATGGCGATAAATTCAATACAGTCTGCAGTACGCCTGAAGGCAGGTATCATTCTGCTGACCTTACTGAATTACTCAGCATTTTTCAAGAACATGCAATGACAACTTCAGGGAACATTTTGGAAGGCTTGTCAAAGTAAAATGTATAACTTTATAATAGCATAATGGCAAAATTACTTACATTATTTATATCATAACTGACAGAACAAAGGGTCAGTGTACTAGTATGCATCATGATTAATTATGAACACAGTACAGTTATAATGAGCAAGATCTAATGAATCTGCCTTCTGCAGTCACTTTTTATCAACAGCCATTAATTAGAAGTAAACACTGTGCAGAAAATTATGCATGGTACAAAAATAAATTGTTCAGATAAAAATAACTTGAGTAATCTGACACAGAGAAAACACTTGTGTTGAATATTAAAAACTGATTTTGTCTAGTGATCAATTCTTCGGGTAGCAGTTGTTAACCAAACAAGAAGCCTGGAAAAGTGCAACTAACTTCCAAACCAAAAGTGTTTCCGGGCAGTTCTTGACTGATCCATGTGTACTGAATTCCCTTCCATTCATACAAGTTATAATGATAATAATCCTCCCTACAGAGTGTTTATATGATGCATCTTTTGAAAGCTGATCTGAAGGTTTAAAGACAAAAAAAAATCAGTCACAGGTCCTTCTAAATATTATCAAAAAGCAAGACATCTCAAAAAACAGGAATTATATTATTTTATGACATAAACCATAAGGATTAGAATTTTGGAAGAATTCTTATCAAAGTGTTCTAGTTCCAGAATCTGCTAAGCTCCTTCCAACATTTAAACACATGCAGGGAACCTGAGTTTGCCATTATCATCTTAGACTTTTTAGTTTGGGGGCCATTTACAATACCTGGAGGGCTTGGAGATGCCACATTAACATATTTGTTGTACACACTCCACAGTCAGTGGCACACCACAGTTAAGGAACAAAAAAACAAACACTGCTGGTTTCAGAATAGGTTCATAAGTTCATAGGTTGGTACTTGGCTATCGGCCCTAGGGCCTATACAAGCCTAGCCATAACAATTCCCTGGATATTTCTTCCCACAATATTTACTTTCCTGGACCCCTGTCTAGCAAGGCGACTGATGTGATCCACGGGGTGAATTTCTTATCTCCCATCCAATCGTCAAGGTTCCTTTTGAAGAGGGCCAAGGAAGCGCTCTGACTGACATGTATCAGCAGTCTATTCCAGAGTATGGGGAATCTCTAGGTCAGGAATCTATCCATCCAGCATGTTTTGTTCATTATGATGACAAGGTTTAGATCCCTGGTGCATGTGTCTCTGAGGGATTGGGATTTCTTTAAGTGGAGCATGTCCAACAGCTTAGGGTTTGACATGGCCTTGTATGTTAAGCAGAGATCGCCTCTGATTAGATGATATACCACAGAGTATAGCTGGAGTTCTTTTAGATGGTCAGCATAGGGCATCTGCTTTAGGCCTGTGATTCTTTTAGTGAGGTATTTCTGCAGCCTTTTCCAGCTGTTGCAGATGCCTTGTGAGGTACATACCAAATGAGGTGTTGTACTCTATAATGGGTCTAATGAGGGATGAGTACAGTGGGACAATGACCTCCTTTTTTTCTGGATGAAAAGCCCTTAGTGATGAGATGTGCCACATAGAAGGATTTTCTGACTGTTGTGGTGATGTGGTTATCGAAGGTGAGACCACTGTCCACCTGTGTCCCTAAGTCTCTCATCACACTTTCAGTGTTTAGTGTACTGCCACCTATGTGGTAATTCATGGGTACATGGTTTTTCCCAAAGGGGATAACTATACATTTCTTGGCATTAAGCTTGAGCCCATGGCTCTGGCACCAAGCATCTGTTTCTGTAAGGCCCTTTTGTAGAATATCCACATCATTTGGGAATTCAGTAATGGCTCCCAGGTTGCAGTCATCTGCGAACTTTGTTAGCCAGAGTCCCTTAGTGTTGGCCTGTACTTCAAAGAAGTAGATGCCAAACAAGAGCGGTCCGAGGACTAAACCCTGAGGTACTCCACTTGTCACTTGTCTGGAGCTGGATTTGGAGTCGGCTACTTTTACAGTCTGGGTTCCGTCAGTAAGCCAGTTGGCAACTCATCAAGGGACGTAGGGATTAATGCCAAGCTTAGTAAATTTATCTATGATTACAGAGTGGGGGATGGTGTTGAAGGCCTTGGCGAGGTCCAGATAGGCTGTGTGGACCACCTTACCCTTGTCCACAGCTCTGGAGACTGATTCGAAGAAGTCAATCAGGTTCAGGAGACAAGATCGGCCTTTCACGAACCCAAACTGGGTGGGATCCAGTGTTTGAAGGTTGCCAATGTCTTTGTTTATAAGTTCCATGATAATGCGTTCCATACCCTTGCAGATCAGGCTCATCAGACTGATAGGACGGTAGTTCCTGGGATCCAAGGTGGATCCCCGCTTGTGGAGTGGGATAACTGTAGCTGTGTGCCACTCAGCGGGCACGAAGCCTGAGGTGAGGCTATGATTAAACATGACACTTAGGTGAGGTGCCAGTTCATTTTGTAGTTCATGTACTACACAGCCCCGGATGTCATCTGGTCCCATGGAAGCTGTATTCTTAGCTTTGGATAGTGCAGTTTCTACCTGTGTGGCCATGACTACTGGAATTTGGCAATCTTTTGGTATTGAGATGGGCCCTTTAGGGGGTGAGAGGGGGATGAAGTTGGCAGTAAATCGATCTGCCAGGATATTGGCAATATCCTTGGGATCAGTATATTTAATGCCATTCTGTTGTAGCTCAGAGCATATCTGAGCATTGCTATTTAGATTCCTGGCATTACTATAGAATGCCTTGTGGTTGTCTTTGGAATCTTTGGCAATTTTATTTTCGTAACTAGCTTTGAAGGATTTTATGAGGGATCTCAGCTTCTTACTAAGGCTGGTAAAGGAGTTTTTTTTGCATCCTGGGATTTTCTTCTTTTCTGCAACAGTTTCTTTCTTCTGTTGTATAGTTTGTTTATGGCAGGGGACCACCAAATTGGCTTCCTTTTTTTGAATGAGAGCATCTTGATTCTATTTGGAATGGCACGATTCATGCATTAGTGGATGTGCTCATACAGTGCCTTAGTGTAGGATTCAGCAGTCGAACTTTCCCATCTGTATGGGTGTCATGAAGTTGGTCACTTCAGGCTTAAGTAGCATGAAGTTGGCTTTGGAGAAGTTTTTTACGGAGGTTTCCTTAGTGGGGGGTGGGGGTGGGATGTGGATGAAAAGGGTGATTTGCTTATGATCAGACCTGACCAATGAGGGGGTGACTACTGGTGTGGAGCATCTATCTCCCATGTTGGTAATAACCAGGTATAGGATATTGGAGCCCCTGGTGGAACAATGGATTAGTTGATCCAGGTCATTGGAATTTATGAATTCCAAGAACCGTTGGAAAAAGGTATTGGTACCCGAGTAGTTTTCCCAGTTAATGGCAGGGTAGTTGAAATCACCCAGTATTAGGGTGTTTGGTTGTATCTTAATATTTTCCAGTATGTTTAGTAAGGTGTAGTGAGAATCCTAGGGTATGGTGGGGGATCTGTAACAAGCTACAATTTGGACTGCAGTCTTACCTAGTATTAGTTGCACCTGGAGAATTTCAGATGCATTGTGTTGGGCAACTAGCCTGGAGGTGTGAATATCCTTGGTGAATATGGACACTTCTCCACCTTTAGTGTTTTGGTCTTGGTTTGGTGGCCAAAAAGTGTGGTAAGAGTTGTAGCCTGGTATTGCAGGGGTGCTCTCTGAAGCCTTGAACCAGGTCTCAGTTACTGCACAGATATCGATGTTCTCCATTTTTAGGAGTGCCGAGAGAGAGAGTGCATTTTTAGGTTTGGACTTCTAGCATTGAGTAGAATTACCTTCAGATTTTGCATGTTTGTATCTGTTACGGTGGTGGTTTTGTCCTTTGAACCTTGCCTAAAAAGGTACTATAGGGGTGGCAAGAGCTGTAGCCAGTAACCTGAATCCCAGAGGTGACAGGTGCAGACCATCTCTGGCAAAGCATCGTGGTTTGTCGATCATGTCGTCCCAGGCAGACAGATACTGGATCCCCTCTGAATGACACCAGAAGCTTAGCCAATTGTTGAAGTCAATCATTTTGTCCTTATACTGTGGTATCATTCTGGGCGAAGGCAGGATGCTACTCAGGGCTAGGGTCATACCTGCCTGGGCCACATGATCTGAGAGCTCTTAAATGTCTCTTTTCATGTAGTCCAGGGAGGTACGTCTCAAGTCATTCACTCCAACATGGACAATGACAGAGTCATATCTGTACTTGTTGTGGAGTGACTTGAGTGCATGCATTATGTGGCTGATCCTGGCACCCGACAGGCAGCTGACTGTAATTTTCTCCTTGTTCAGCCTGGTGAGTGGGACATCAGTGTGCCTGACTATAGATTCACCTATGACTAAAGTGTTGTGTAATGTTTTCTTGCCAGACTTAAAACAAGCTTACAACTTAAAACATTTATCAATAGTATCCTTGGTACAACAGCACAAATGTAATAGTGCAAATACACATTGGTATAACTTTGCAAATCCATGTGAAATTTTGCTAAAATGTGTACGACGTCAAAAATCAAAATAAAAAGTAGTTGAGATGTGACATGCAAATCCACCGTTAATGGGTCCCATTAAAATGAGATGCCTAACATTGCTTGTTTTTGCACAAGTAGTCTCTGTACCAACTGCTGAAGTGACAACGCAAAGTGCATCTGCCAGATGTGTATTTGTCATAACAGATGTTGATTTACTTTGCACATTCTTCATTTTGGACAAGAGTTGTTTACAATAGCACATGCTGCCAAAAAGAGCAATAAACATCAAACACAGTCTTTGTAGAAGACTATGCTGTGTCATAGCATTTTCTGTATTTGGATATATTTCTGTAAAAACAAGTACTGTAGATTTGTAGAAACTGAGGAGACTGCTGTCTGTGAATGCTCTCTTAAGTCACTGTTTTGAAGTTTAGTGTTTTGTAACTGTATGGTATCAAAAGCAGTGCAGGGAACAACTGGAAATGGGTTTCCAAATGTTGAAGTAGAAAAGGGCATCTGCCAGAATTGCATCTGTGAAAACTGCCATAACTCTCATAGCATTATACTTGGATACATTTCTGCAGAAGCAATTACTATAAATTTGTAGACATTTACAAGATTGTTCTCAGTGAAGGTTCTCTTTAAGTCACTTTTCGGAAGCTGAGAGAGTAATAACTGGCTGGTAAAAGAAGCAGTGCATGGATCCACTGGAAATGGGTCTTCCAGCTGTTGAAATGGCAGTGTGAATTGCATCTGCCAGATGTGCATCTGTGATAAGATTGATTTGCTTTCCATACTTCATTCTGAAGAATAGCTGCTTACATCAGTACATGCGGCCAAAAACTGCTGCAAATCTCTAAATTTCTCTATATGGGCACATTTCTGCTGAAACAATTACTGCAGATTTGTAGAAATTCAGGAGATTGTTGTCTGTGAAGGCTATCTGTAAGTCACTATTTTGAAGCTGTGAATTCTAGCTGCATGGTATCAGAAGCAGTACAGGGCTCAACTAGAAATGGGACTCTAAATGCTGAAATGGCAACATGAAGGGCATCTACCAGATTTGCATTTGTGAAAACTAGAATAAATCTCATAACATTCTCTATACTTGGATATATTTCTGTAGAACATATCATGGAGATATATAGAACTTCACAAGACTGTTCTCTGTAAAGGCTCTCTTTAAGTCAAAATTGTTCTAGGTGAGTTTTAACTGCATGGGATCAGAAGCAATGCAAGGATCAACTGGAAATGGCTCTCCACAGATCTTCATGTTATGGTGTTTACGGAAGTCTTCAAACGTACGTTTGCATTATTCAAGGACCTTGCCAGTAGGGAACAGTATTTTGTGTAGTTGATTGTATTAGCAGGTCTTTTGCTTAGGGTTGAGAATGGCACTTTCTGTTTGGACAAATACATCTGCAGCAGTTTCAGCTTTTGAATGAATGTGACTACATGTTCATACAGTTTGTTAGCCAAGTCAGCCTTCCACTGTAGTTTCATATTTAAGTTGGCTAACAGTGTGTTGAAGTGTACAGGAAAAGCCAAGTAATTTGTTATCCATGAAGGATTTTATTTAATTTCCGCACACAGTAATGATTACACATGATTTGCAGTGTAATGACTCTTTATGTTGTACTTCTTGGGCACAACTATAATTTGTTGACAAATTAATCACATAGTAACATCATGCTGTTCAATCACAAAATAGTCCTCAGACCATGAACTTTTGATAACACAACCTTTACTGTCAATCTCCTTCTTACAAGCAAACTGCATTGTGATAAGTATCTGTATGAGAAAGAACCAAAAAAATCCAGCTGATCAACTTCTTTTGATCCCTAAGCATTCTAAACTAGGAGGAGTTTGGTTATTCAGGATTTTCATAGTGTTGTTGTCTTGCTCAACCACCAACCGTGACAGAAGTAAATCCCTTCATGCTATACACCTGCTTGTTCCAGAAAGGCTTTTGTTAGCACTTAGCTACTCAGGCTTGGGACTTTGAAAAATGATGGCTGTTAAAAACTTGTTTCAGGGTTTTTACTGTGTTTTCCTCAGTTGTCCAATGATGTCAAATTTAGTTGCATACTTTGTACTTTAATGATGCTTTATATTGTACTCCTTATGCACAGCTATAGTTTTTGACAAATTAAATGCACAATAATGCTGCATTGACTTTAATGCCTGTGGCTTAACACCTTGATTTGAAGTTAACAGTTGCAATGACCTTTTTCTAGGACCTCTTTCATTTCAAATGCTTTGGCTCAGAGGATCCCCTTGTGAAGTGTTCTGTGATGTGACATGAGTTGCTGTGGAACTGACATAATTAGATTTACAAATCCATTTTGCTTTTCTTTCATAGGTAGAGCCCCATCAGTTGCAACCCTACAGAGTTTTGCTTCACTGAGCTTCATCTTCTCCAGCACCTGTTTCCCTTAATCAAATATATCCTTTCCAGTTGTAGTCTTTCATTGTACAAACCTCCAGAGCTTCTTCCAGCACATCAAAAGACTTATTAACTCCTTGAACAAATATAGCCAGTTGAGCAACATCCCCAACATCAGTACTTTCACTGACTGCCAAACTGAAGCACTGACATTGTTGTAGTCTTCTGCAAAGATTACCTTTGATGTGTGTGGACAGGTCCTCCACTCATCTTGCAATTGTTTGATTTCCTACTGTTAACTTTTTCTCTGGACAGGCCACATCTGCAAATATTCTAAGGCACTGTCTCACAACCTCAACATCTGATAATGGCTTCCTTCTTTTAGCTATTATTTCTGCCATCAAATAGTTGACTTTTGTTGGTACTTCACTACTCAAGTGCAAGATTGAAAAATGGCTGTTAAAACCAGTTGTCCAGTGATGCTGTCAAATTTAGCTGCATGTTTTATAGTGCAATGATGCTTTATGTTGTGCTCCTTGGATTTTTTTTGACAAATTAAACACACAGTAAAACAATGCTGTTCTTTCACAGAACAGTCCTTAGACCATGAACTTTTGAGAACACGACCTTTACTGTTAATCTCTCTTTTCTTACAAAGAACATTGTGAAAAGTATCTATGGGAGAAGCAACCAAGAAAGGCATAAGTCAAGATGACTTCTTTGATTCCTAAGCATTCTGAAGTAAAGCATGAAAACCTGTGCATATTCCAGAATTAACCTCACAAGGGTCCTGTAGGGTATCAACATCCACGGTGATGCAGCCTTCCTTACAAGACTCTGCATGCTGTCATATACAATGTAACCCCATTGCCGAACCCCCCACCCCCAACAAGTCTTATTAATGTTCAGTATAACCCTGACAAAAAAGCCATGTTGCCAGTCATAGTGACATACACAGCAGACTGCATCCTATGTTTTACTAGTAATTAACTTTGCCAATTCAACCACACAATTGTAACTAGAAAACCTTCAACAGGTGGGTAAGCATAGATGAAGACAACAGCAGTAATTTATTAATGGACAGCCTTCTGTGCAGGTTTGGAGCAAAAGTAGAAGTCCAAAATTGTATTATCTCTTCTCTCATGAATCACCACATGACCCTTTCAAATGGGAAAAATCCAAAATGCAGGCAAAAAAAAAGAATCACGTAAAACTCATAATTATTGCAGGCCATAAAATGACAGTCTGACCCTAAGATAAGTGAACCAAGCCATCACAATTCAAATACCTTTTTTACTGTAACCTCAAAAATTGTAAGTCGGCAAAGGCAGAAATACTGAGTACTACAGTAGATAGGAATAACTGAACTACACTTTCATAATTACAAAACTAAATCAGTGCAAAAGGCAAAAAACTCAGTTGAAGCAATAAAAAGAACTCAGTGCAAGTGACAAAGGACTTTGGTGTAAGTAGCAAAAAGAACTCCGGCAAGCAGCAAAAAAAAAAAAAAAAACTGAACATCAGTCCAAAGTAGAAATTGATCTGTGTCACAACTACAGAGAAAAACACATTTTACTCTGAAACAATTCCCCACCATCACCACCAATTGGTTATGCACATCAATTCTAGCACAAACCCCACAAATACATGTTAAGTGCAAGTAGAAAACCTGAACAATTGTCACAAATACAAAGAAAAATCTGTTACACAATCCTCCCTCTACCAGTTATGTACAGAAACCATAACAGCAGTTCTAGCACTTACCCACAAAATGCATGCCAAGTCAGAATGATGTACCCAAGGAGTTAATTACTAAACTCTTAGCAAGTACCTCACAAAAATTACAAAAAATGCATAAGAGAAGCAGAGTTTGAAATACGTACATAGCTGTCAAAGCATGCAGAACATGTGTACTTAACTTAAAATGTCATAATACTCTTTTCTGGGGAACAGTAATATTATGTTATTTCATAAGAACATACCAGTGGTATGACTGAGATACAAAGAGAGTTTCTCAGGTTAAAAAATATAAAATTAATATTTTTGGTGTGACACAAACGGCAAAAGCAAAGCATCCATATCTGCATTAAGATTGCTGGTATACCCAGCAAAAAAGACCATTTCTCAGCAACCACATAAGAGGCAGATTCCATAAAGCTCGCAGAATCCAGCACATTACATCAATATCAGCACAAAACCTGCAGATAACACAGTAATATGCTAATATACGACAAGAAAATCAGAATGCCTCAGTGCACAATAGAGTTCCACAGTTCCAACTGTACATTATAGAAATGTGCAAGTTTTATTATATTTATTTATTTATTTCATTTGATTACCAGGTATTGTCCGATTGGGCACAAGGCCCATTTTCAGCGGAGGCCCAGGGAGAAAAGCTTCATATGTACAAATAGACACTATTGAACAATCAAGTTGAATACATATTAATTAAACAATGTACAAAGCAAAAAAAAAATCAGCACAGTAATTAACTAAATACAATAACTGAAACACTTCTAACAAAATTTGAGAATAAGATTAACAGCATGACTTAATAGTGAGAACAGTGTGATACAGATTGTCAAGAAAGAGCAATGCAGTCAGTATAACAGGTTAAAGACATATACTGCTTTGTGTTTATATTTGCTAAATGAACTACAGTGTAGAACCACGTTAGCCTTCAGCAGATAATAACTGTAGTTGAGAGAGTGAGCTAACTAAGGGTGATGTAAGGAAGTAGTAGGTGGCCTAGCCCAGGGTATGGCAGGAGCAGAGCCATTGTTTTGCTAGATGTTCCTTGAGGGGGTGTATAAACTCATGTATGCTTGGGTTTTTAGTTATAGGTTGAGGAAGAGTGTTCCAGTGTTTTGCAATTTTATAGGAGTAGAGGGCAGTGCCTTGAGAGTTGTGGGGTTGAGTAACCTTTAACATTAGTGTATTTGAGGATCTTAGTCATCTAGGATTGCTGTTGTGTTGGATTAGGTTACTGAGCGCTGAGCAGTCATTTGGTTTGTGAATTATTTTGTGGGCTGTGGACAGTTGATTTAATGTTAGAAGGTTTGGGAGTTCTGACCATTTGAGTTGTGAGAGTACTGAGCAGTGATGTGTTCTGTAAGGGTGGCCTGTAGCGAATTCGGCAATTTTATTATAGCATGTTTCAAGGTTATTTAGGTCTGCTTTATGAATGTTTGTAAATACTTGGGAGCCATAGAGGAGGGAGGAAAGTAGTTGTGTGCGGGCAGTGGCTAGTCTGCCACTTTCTGTAAGGTAAGGTTTAATTCTATATAGGGTGCCTAGTTTGGAGTGGACTTTTTGATGGTGAGGGTGATGTGGGTATCAACCTTAGGTTTTCATCAACTGTGACACCTAGAAATTTGGTTTGGTTAGTGGGTTCTATTTTGTTTCCATTTGTGGACAGGATTGAAAGTGGGCTCAGACATGTTTTGGCTTTATTGTAATTGAAGACAATTAACTTGGTTTTGTTATGGTTTAGTTTAAGTTGGTGGTTGGTGAGGTAGTTTTTCATGTCCTGAAAAGCTTTTTCCATTTTTGTTTATAGGTCCTGTGGGGTGGATGCTGAGCAGGTTACTGTAGTGTCATCAGCGTACTGGACTATGCAGCCCAGTTGGGTTGCAGAGCTGAGGTTGTTAGTAAAAATTGTAATGAGAAGGGGGCCAAGTATGGATCCTTGGGGTACACCAACAGTGATGGGTAGAAGGGGGACAGGGTGTTTTCCCATTTGATGGCTTGCTGATGGTTAGAGAGGTAACTGTGGAACCAGGGCAGGGCTGATGTGTTGAGGTCATGGAATGATAGTTTATTTAGTAGGATTTGGTGGGAGACAGTGTCAAAGGTTTCTGACATGTCTAGAAATATGGATGACACCATTTGGCCTTTGTTTATGAGACCTTGAATGGTGTTTGTCAAAGACAGTAGGGCAGTGCTGGTACTATGTTTAGGACTGAAGCCAGGTTGAGTGGGGGTGAGGAGGCTGTGATTGAGAATGTGGGTGAGGAGTTGGGAGTGTATGCATTTCTCTAAGATCTTGGCTAGAGGGGAGAGGATGGCTATGGGATGGTAGTTAGTTCTTTAGAGGAGCTGCCTTTGTGTAGGGGAATGATGTGAGATATCTTCCATAGTTGTGGGACATATTTCTCCAAGACTGAGCGTTGATCAGGACTGATATGGGATAGGCTATTGAGAGGGCTGCAATTTTAAGGAATTCATTAGGTAGTTGGTCAGCAGCAAGACAGCAGGGTCTGAGCTTGGAAAGGAGTGATTTTATGTAGTTAGTATGGATTGGGGTGAAGGAGAAGGGTGTGGGGGAGTTGGAAGAGGGAAGGGGTGCAGTGAGAGGTCATTTAGTCTGATTACAAAGAAGTGATGTGATTGAGTTAATAAAGTGGGTATTAAATTGTGTGGCTATTGGGTCAGTAACCATGGTGGTGGTAGGTGGAGGGGGGGATTGATGTAGAGCCTGTGTTGAGAAGATAGTTAATGTTTTGCCAAAATTTCTTGGGGTTATATTGGTGAGATTGTTGACGTGAAAGGAAGTAATTTTACTTGTCTGTTTTTATCTATTTTTAAGCCTGGTTATGGAGTTGTAGATATGTTGTGCAGGTTGTTGTATTTTTGGTAGTATGGTATGCAGACCATGACCTGTCCCTTTGCTTCAGCAGTGTTATGGTATCTTCAGTTAGCCAAGGTATGTGCTTAGTTTTTGCTCTTATTTTTCTTGTGGGTGCTATATTGTTAAGTATTTTAAGAAAGATATTGTTGAATTAAAGAACTGCCTGATTAAGTGGGAGGTAACTAAGAGGTGATCAGTCACTTTGCTGAAGTACAAGGTTGAAAGTGGAGGGGAAGAAAGTTTTTTGTTCTTGACAAATTTATATACTGTGTTGGTTTGTGTCTGCACTCGTTTTCTGTACAGGAAAGTAGTTAAGTGAGGGAGTCTGGAAGGCAGCCTGCTAAGTAACCTAGATTGGGTTTGTTAGTCAGTATCCAATCAAGAGTGGACTGATTTTTTGAGTGTTTGTCAAGTTGGAACAGGATATGGTTTGGGTGAAATTGAAGAGATTTAGGAAATTGGAGGGGTTGGAGTTGCAGGAGTGTCAATCAAGGTTGAAATCTCTTAGGATGATGGTTTCCTGGTTAAAATTAGAAGATGCCCAGGAGAGAAAATTTTCAATTATGAGTAGGTTGTTGCCATGGGGGAGGCAGGCGGTTAGGATAATAATAGTTTTGTTTGGGTTTATTACTAGGCGTGTTGTTAGGATTTCAGAGTTGGGTAGGTCGGGAGGGCACAGCTCACTAGTTCTAGTTTGAGTGTGTCTTTATACATATTGGTGGCACCACCACCCCTTTTGTTTGGTATGTCTCATCTAATTATGTTGTATCCATTTGTAATAATTTCCTTGTCTTTAATGTGGGGCTTTAACCAGGTTTCTGTTATTGCTGCTATGTCTGGTAAGTAGATGCTAAGGGTTGCATTGAAGTCAGCAATTTTATGTATGATATTGCGGAGGTTAAGGTTTATAAAGAATAGATCAGTCTTGTTGGTTTTAGGAAGTGGGGGGAGGGTGGGAGGGAGGGATGGCCGTTAGTGGTATGTTGGCTAGAGGTTGGTGCAGGGTAGGAAGGAACATGGTTGGGCAAGGAGGGGTGTTGGTGTGTGGTCCTAGCTGGCTAGAGGATGGTGCAGGGTAGGGAGGGGAAATGGTTGGGCAAGCAGGGGTGTGGATGTGCGGTCCTGGATTGGGGTGGATGTCAGCCTGGAGCTTAATTTGTGTTATGTTGTATAGAATGAGGTGTTTGATTTTATTGGTAAGTTTTACATATCTGAGAGTTAAAGTGTATCTACAGTGTGTGGACAAATGTTTGAAAGGTAGGAGGAGAAAGGTAGTTGTGTTATAGAGCTGTGAGCTAATGGCAGCATATGTGTGGGTATGACTGTTGGTGGAGGATAAAGGGATAGTAGGTGAGTGAAGGTGATTGGTGTTGCATGAGTGGAGAGAGGTGGAACTAAGCAAGTGGTATAGAAGGTGGAGTAAAAGAGTATTGATTAGCAAGGAGATGAGTTGAGACATAGTGGATGGTTAAAAGGTGTGGTGAGGAGTTGTAGGGGAGGGGGATGAGATTGAGGGAGGTAGAGGATTGGCTGGAGGTAGAAGGGGTGTGGTTAGGTTAAGTATAAATGTAATGAAAGAGGGGTGGGTGAAAATGGGGGTAGGGTAGGGGAGTTGAGAGAGCATGAGTGTAGTGAGGCTGAACAGAGCAGGGATAGCCCCAGCTAGAATGCATGCCAACAGAAACTATCAGCCACTCTGAGCCGGTTAGAGGATGATACCCTTACTGCTAAGGTACAGTTCCACAAAAAGCATTTACTACTAAGGTACAGTTGTTAGGTGTATAAACCAAGCAGGCTTTACTATGAAGAGTGCAGAAAAACTAATGCAAATTATAGAGGTAATTGCTAGTACTGCAAGAGTTTGTAGCACTGTCTCAGTATGTTATTAGCTACAACCTGATTAGTGTAGACATACTAGCAATGCCTATACATTTATAGCTTTCTAAATCCTGCAACTTCACTAGTGGCTATGCAAAAGTAACTGTGGGAAATGTAGGGCAGTTGCAAAAATGCCAATAGTAATCTGTAAGTATAAGAAATAGTTGTCCAATAACATTGTACATTACCAAAAAAATGGAAAGATATCACAAATCAAGAATCCCTATAGTTGCTTAGAAAGATAGCAAAATCTGTTAAGTAACTTCATGGACAGCTATAGAATGTTAATGACTCCATAGTGATAACCTGAAAAAAACACACCCATGTTAGAAATGCAAAGAATTCTTAACTAATCAGCATGGCAACTGTAACAGAAATTTGCAGGAATACACACACAAACGTATTAGATGATCTTGGGTATGTCTGTATGCCATCCATTAACGTATAATATGTGCTCCAAAGCAGTAAGGCTATTTGTAATACATATATATTCACATCACTCATTACATTAAAAATCAGAGACAACTATGGACATCTACATAATACTTGAATCATAAAGAAAAAAAATGACTTTAATTTATGGATTCTGACAGAATCCATAATTTCCTAACAAAAAAAAAATTAAAGTTGAAGGGCATTCACAGACACTTTGCCATAGCTAACAGTTGCTAACACTGGGTTTGGGACCTGTGTGGGGAAAACAAGTAATGCACACACCCAAGGAAAGTGGGAGATAGAAAATAAGACATGGAGTATAGATGAAGAAGAGGGACAAACTAGAGGAATGTTGGAACTTCAACATCTGCGGGAAAGTCAGAGGATCATGGGCATTTTTTTTTTGGTTTGAATAGGCTCCATTTTTTAAAGAATGGAAGGAAAGGTAAACATAGAGAGAGAGGAGATGAAGGTAAGCACAGCAGGTATACCCATAGAACAAATAGCACAACAAAAGACAGACAATGGTCAGAGAAAAAACAGTATAGACAGGCTAGTTACACAGACAGCACACTGCACAACACTGGCAATGGAAAGTTGTCAAACAGGGTGGGGATGCATATCTACCATGGTGAAATGTAGAAGAAAAAAATCTCCATATGCAATATCATGTTAGCACATATTGCATAATGTGTGATAGTCATACCTGGATGTGTATGATCAAAGGTACATGTGTGTTCCAGGGTAATAAAATAAGATCACAGTACACATTGCATAAATATACATATATCTAATTAGTCCAACAGCAGTGCAGGTATTAGCCAAGCCACATCACAGATGAGCAAATGCGGGTCAAGCAATGGTACATATCTCCAGAGGACAGAACCAAACCTACAACCATGCATGTGAAAGGCAAACAGACAAGCACAGTGTCAAATAGAAGAACTTCAGAAGATCTGCCAAGACTGCTACATATGCAAGTAGGTGCACACAATCAGATGTGTATATGTTACACACATATGCCATGTCAAAAGCAACACACGTGTACATGTGTATGCATGTGTGTCAGTGGCATAAATGTAATGTACATGAAGTCAAGGTCAATACCAACACATACACCAATGACATATGATAGTATAAAACAGCACAAACTAAAAGCCACCATGAACTACAAAAATACTGTAATAACAAAATACGACAAAAAACTAGCAAAACACTTTATTTAACATCCACTTAAAAACAACTGGTAAGTGCGTTCATTCTGTCATAGGAACTTCATCAGACCAAGTTGCGAAGACTTTCAAAAAACTTAAATAAACTCTTAACATCACATGACCATTTAAACCATTAATGAATTAACCAATTTCTTTTTAGAACAAATTTGTAATTCTCCCTGTCGTTCATTACAGGGTCATTACACATATTTAGTTTAATCTGCCAACAATATTCAAGCCAATCCAATTCTTCCTCTGCATCCCATTTCATATTATAATTAAAAATGTGATCTATAATGGAAAATTTAAAACCCACATTATTTAACTCATATAAATGTTTTAAATTAACGTGCCTAGTTAGGGCATTACTTAAATCCAATTTCTCAACTGCTCTAATATGCTCATAAATTCTCATATGGAATTCTCTCACAGTTCTACCTACATAAAAAGCAGGGCAAAGATCACACAATACTATATAAACTACATATTTAGACTTAAAATTAAAGGTATTATACAACCTAATTTCATATTACCTAGCTGCAAGATTTATTTTTTCTCCCACTAATACATATCTGCAATAATTGCAATTTTGACATCTAAACATACCTTTATTTAATACTGCATTAATATATTTGTTTTTATAAAAATATTCTTTTAAATTCTTGCCCCATTTAGAAATAAACACTGGCTCTTCACCTATAACATTTTTAATTATTTAAAATTCATAAGAAATTTCTAGTTATTTATAATAATTCTTTTAATACTCTTCTCATCTACTGAATTCATAACAACACAAGTCAAAGAGAAATCCCCTTTATTATCACAATTTTCTTTTTCATTTATCATAATATTTTTGCCATTTACATTACAATAATTTCTTTTGCTAATGACATCATTCATAGATAGCACTGTCAACTACTTTAGCAGGATACCCTCTCTCATAAAATTTAGATTTTATACTTTCACATTCCATATCAAAAAAGTAAGAATTTTCAGTTAACTTATCAATTCTAGAAAATTGTCCTTTTACAATATTCTCCTTCAGTCCTTTATTATGCATACTACTATAATGCAAATAGCTATTACTTTGCATTTCATTTTATATATGTTCACCTCTAAATTGTTGCCAGATTTATAAACAGTCAAATTTAAATAATTAATACTTTCTTTACCAAAATTAAAAGTAAAACTTAAATAATCAGCCTGAAGAAGTTCCTATGACGGAATGAAAGCGCTTACCAGTCATTTTTAAGTGGATGTTAAATAAAGTGTTTTGCCATTTTTTTATCATATTTTAGCATATAGTATGTTAAAAAACCAAGAGAGAATATTGAATATAGCAGGTTGTACACATGGATGTGAAAAAAATACGGTGATTAGCACACAAGTAGAATGAGAACAAGGACGTTTTGCAAGCATAAGCCAATAGCTTGTGTGCACACATCCCACATTGTAAAATGTCCATGCAGTTGGCACTTTCACAGTCTCAAATTAATAACTGGCAACAGACAGTAGTTTTGACAAAGGCAAACATACCTGCAATAAACACTAGGGAAATATTATAGTGGTAGGGTGGTGGACAACCTGGGACCATGTCATGGTAAAACAGGATACGGCAAGGTGACACAATGCAAATGCACTTGGCAAGCACACAGGGTGCTGTAGAAGATATACAGACATACATTTAAACAAATGGAAAATGTATGTCAAATGGACAAATGCACTGCTGATATCCACAAAATTGGACATGTATAAAACACACATACACAGTAATGTGCAATCATGTCACATCGACATGCATAGGTAAGCAAGTTAAAAATTTATATCACATACAAATATACTGCTTTGCAAATGTCAAATAAATGCATGTGTATGTCAACTCCACTGCTCATTATGGAGTAGAGGATGCCACTGTGATCATCACTGCAACACATTTCCAGTATATCACTGAGTGCTCACTTATCAAAGCTACATATCTGTGTCAGTATGTATCTGACTATGTGCACACATATGTACAATCATTTTGTATACAACTATTTACGGAAGGTGCCAACCAATGTCACTACATGATGGGTGTGGAAATATCACATACAACAAATGTTGTAATGTACTGTGAAAGACTGTAACCTGTAACATTGTGAACAGATTAATGTTAACCTGCTCCTTGATGGAACCAGATAAGGATGACTACACATATACAGGATATATCTGTACCTGATTCCACATGGCATCAGTATTGCCAAGCCATGGCACAACACTACATCATGAGAGTGGGACATCATGACAACTGTCATTCATAACCATGTGGCATGACATGTCTGTATGTAGCACATACCTGATATGGCAAAACAGACATCCAAAATATATGACACTGTTAGTGTTGGACTATGGACAACATGTAGCTTGTCAGTCATCCCAGTATGACAACTGTTTACAGGCTGCCTGTTGCAGCACTATGAACAGGTTAACTGCCACAATGCATGGACACTTGAATGTGTGTGGACAGTGTAATGTGTTAATATGTGTCAAGGACATGTTGAAACCACAGTAAATGTCACACAATAATAACATATAAGCATGGCAGATACATGGTATGCATGCATATACAAGAGTGCATATACAGTCCAATCAATTAAATGTCAGTCACCATGTTGGAAGCAAAACACAAGTGGTGCACACAGATAATACCTACTGACTGGAGGGACCAGGCTGATGTGGATCAGACTCCTGAATGATCTCACAAGCTATCATAATGAACGAATCAAGCATAGCCTGTGCCATATCATCAAAGATGGGACCCATTATGTCCCTCACATGTGTTTGGAACACACATCGGTAATGACCTCCATGATCTCCTCCAGAAGATTGTTTCTGTCATGGCTAAGGGGATGTCTCCTCCAGGGTGCAGGCAGGATGGCTCAAGCAGGGCAGGTCCATGCTCCTCATCATAGTTGCCATTGTCACAATCTTCTTCAGATGATTTGGGCAGGGGCTTCACACGTGCACATCATTATTTATTTATTTTTATTTTATTTTACATTTGTTGACTGGGATAGTCCGATTGGATACATGTCCATTTTCAGCAGAGGCCCAGGGAGAAAAGCTCCAAGATAATAATACACCTTGAACATTTAGTAAATGCTAGTTTCAAGCAGTTTACAGTCATAAGCAATGCCAGCATTTAGCACATATAGTACTAACTTATTATAAAACACTTTACAAAACATAACATTATTTTCAAAGTTATATATACGTAACATTACATTCAGGTTTAAGACACATTGAGCAGCAGTTATACAACTGACCCTTCCTGAAATGGTGTGGTAGAAAAAAAGTTAGAAGTAGTTGTAAGTAAGGCACCTAAGTAATAGAGAGATCACTAGTGGGGGTTAGTGCAAGGACATAACCAATGAGTTTTGAAGTATTTCTTGAGTTTGTTTTTGAATTGAGTTAGTGAGGGTTCTAGGGTCAAGTGAGCTGGGAGTCTGTTCCATGTTTTTCCAACAGAGTTGGCAAACAGAGAGTCCCCAGCTGAGTAGTTGGATTTGTATGTTTAAACTAGGAGTCTAGTGGATGATCGCAGTGGCCGGATGCTGGTGTAGGGGCTGATAATATTTTTTTTAGTACAGGTGTATTTTCTGGTTAGTAAAGGACTTTATGTGCTACTATTAGCTGGTTGAACTGCAGGAGGCTAGACAGTTCAAGCCACCCTAGGCGATTTAGGTTGTGACAGTGGTTTGTCCAGTAGACTGCGCCAGTAGCAAATCTGGCAATGTGGTTATAGCAAGATGATAGTTTATTGAGATCTGTTTTGTTTAAGTTGGAGAAGAGAGGTGAGGCATAGAGAAGAGTTGATAGTAGATGGGAACGGGCAATTGCAGTTCCAGCAAGTGGGGTAAGGAAAGGTTTGATTGTGTAAAGAGAGCCAAGTTTTTTATTAATGGTTTTGATAGTTTGAATGATATGCACATCAAACTTCAGGTTGTTATCAACTATGACACCCAGTAGTTTAGTTTGGGCTTCTGGGGAGATGATAGTGCCATTGTTAGCGGTTATGTTGAAGGCTGGCAGGGGGCTCCTGCATTTGGGGGAGAAGAGGAGCAGCTTAGTTTTGTTGGGGTTTAAGATTAGATGTTGATTGGAGAGCCATTCTTCCACTGTATTGAAGATATTTTGGGTTAATGTGAATAAAGTAGCTGGTGAGGTGTCAGAACAAATCAAGGTGGAGTCATCCGCATACTGAATGCAGGTAGCATCTGGGATGACTGAATGAAGGTCGTTGATAAAGATGGAAAAAAGAAGGGGTCCTAGTATCAAAACCTGGGGGACTCCTAATGTGATGGGTAGGTGAGATGATAGCTTGTCCTGCCATAGGACTGCCTGCAGGTAGGATTGAAACCATTGGAGTGCATGGTTGTTTAAGGAAAAGGCCTTCAAGGTATTTATAAGCATTTTGTGGTCAACCATGTCAAAAGCCTTGGATAGATCTAGAAAGAGTGCTGAGGATAGTTTGTTATTATTGTGGTTGTGGTTAATGACATTAGAGAAAGAGAAGAGGGCAGAAGTAGTACTGTGGTGTGGCTTAAAGCCATGCTGAAAGTTGGACAACAGCTTGTGCTGTGTGAGGTAGTGCATGAGCTGTATGTGTACACACTTCTGCATAATTTTAGCTAGAGATGACAGAATAGCTATGGGTCTAAAGTTTGACAATTCAGTGAACTGCCTCCTTTATGGAGAGGTATGACATGGGAGATTTTCCATAAAGTGGGTACAGTAACTTCAGATATAGCTCTCTTGATCATGATTGAGATGGGGTATGCTATGGTGTCAGCAGCCCTTTGCAGATAGTCTGCTGGGAGGAGGTCAGCAGTCAGGGTGGTGGGTATTAGTCTCTTAAGTAGGGCATGAATAAGTTGAGTAGGAACAGGTTGGAAGGTAAAGTTTGTTTGGGTACTGGATGTGGCTGCATTAGAATTAGAGCCATTGGGATAGAGTTGGCCGGCTAGAGACTGGATAGTCTCTGTGAAGAAGCTGTTGAAGTTATTAGCAATGTCTACTGGGGATTTTTGTTGGGAAGCTGAGGGTGGTGGAGTGGCGGTTTGGCCTGGGTGGAGTAGTTTGTTTATTCCTGCCCAGAACTTTTGAGGTTTGTTTTGGTGTTTTTGCATTAGATGGTAGTAGTGGTTATTTTTGTCTAAGGTTATGGATTTTTTGGTGTCATTCCTTAGCTGTCTGAATCTTAGTTGATCAAGTGGGGCTTTTGTTTTTCGGTAGGTGGCCCATGCTTTGTTTCTGAGTGAAATTTTGGTTTTGGTATCTTTAGAAAGCCATGGTGCAATATTAACTTTGGTTCTAATAGAGCGTCTGGGAGCATGGCAGTTAAGAATAGCAAGAAATTTGGTGTTAAAGTATGCTACTGCTTCATCTAGGGGGAGACTTTTTAGTACTGACCAGTTGCATGCCTTAAGTTTATTTTGAAACTTGGTGAGAATAAAATTCTTGTTGTTTCTTAATGTTCTATAGGTGGGTTGGTAGGAGCAGTCTACTTTGAGCTTGATTACATAGGTGAGACAGTGGTCACTTAGGTCATCAGGCAAAGTGCCTGATTTATAGGATTTAAGATGGGTATTGACAAGTATGCAGTCTAGGGTACTTTCCTTGTTATTGGGTTTTCCTGTCCTGGTGGGGGAGGTTATGATTTGAGTAAATCCATAGAGGTTTATGTGGGTTGTGGGGGTTTCACAAGAGCAAGTGCTCCAGTCAATGTTGAAATCCCCAAGAACAATTGTTTCTTGGGGGTAGTTATTGGATAACCAATATAAGAAGTCTTCTAAGGTTTCTGTGTTCCTCCCTGGGGAATGTAGACACAGACAATGTTTACATTTTTGTTTTTATTAATTTGTAGTTTTGAGATAAGAATTTCAGCATTATTGAACTGCGGTGGTTGTTGGGTGTCTATGCTGACAGATAGGGTAGACTTGTAAAGTATGGCTACCCCACCACCCTTTCTGGTGGTACGGTCTAGTCAAAACATATTGTACCCTGGTGGCAGAAGCTCATGGTCCTTGGTGGCAGACTTTAGCCGCATTTCTGTTAGGCATAATATATCTGGGGAATGAACAGCTAAGAGGGTATGCAGGTGCTCAGTTTTGTTATTTATGCTCCTAATGTTTAGATGGCAGGCCAGCAGTGAGTTAGGAGGTCTATTTGTTGGTGCTATGGTGGTACGGGATGTAGTAGGGGAATTAGGGTCAACAGGTGGGGATGGACCAGGGTTTGGGTGGATGTCGCCATCCTTTGTGAGGTTGTAGTGTGTATGAGTTTTAACATTTTGAATAAAGTTTTGTAATAGTGTCTAGTTTTAGGACTAATGTAACTAGGTCTAGTAAGATGGTAGTATTTAGGGATTAAGTAGGTAAGCATGAGGGGAGTGAGTAAGGGTGCATTATTATCTGCTGTAGATGGGATGGATGTTTGGAATTTAGGGTAGTGGAAACCTGGGTGATCCTGACATTTGTAGGCAGTTAGGAGATATGGGATGAATACAAGGGGTAGAAGTAGAGTTAATAAGACTATTTTGGGTGATAGCATACCTACTGAATGAGACTTGAAACTTAGGCAGAAGGAATAGTAGAGTTAGAGGACTGGTGGTATCAGGTTGAGGGCAGTGCTGTTGAGTGACAATTTGTTACTGATTATCTTCGGATTGGTGAACTTCCTCGGGCACCATCCACTAAAGATTAATTGCAAAACACAACAGAAAAGAAAACAATGTCTGTCACTCAGAACAATCCCATGAAATCAGAGCACAACACAATATTGTTATGATGACAATTTTCACACAGACACAATAAACATGCAGTTTTTGAAAAATATAGGCCTGAAAACAGTGGAATATGCATCTCAGTTCATAATATACATAAAATATTCAACATACCTCTCTTCCTCTGCTCTTTTCACCCCTGTGCATCCACTTGATGCATATCACTCTGTTCCGACTGGGGTCCTCGTCATCTGGAATAAAAAAGAAAATATTTAAAAATGATGAATTAAATAACAAGGATAAACATTTCACAACACACTTGTAGACTGTTGTTCTGAAGAACCTTACCCAATACTCAGTTGGTGTTGTAACATTCAGGTGTTAATATATTTGAGCACAGAATGGAGGACATAAAATTCAAACCACCTACAGCCAAGCTCTAAACTTGAAACCTAGCTACTACCCGACACATCTTAATTTAAAAGCATGTTTTCTATGCATTGAAGAGTTAATGATATGACATTATCCTGATGGGGGATGGTCTACTAAGAATGATATTGGTTTAGGATTGCAGACTATGTACATGTGCTGCTCATGTAGCTAAACTGTTTTCAAATTACCAAGGCCAAAGTTCCACCAAGAGACAGCAAATACGACAAAGTAGGTATGATAAAAACACATTTTATTATAAAAAGTGGTAAGCGCTTTCGCATTAATACACAACGCTTCATCAGACATTCAAAATTGCTATTCAACGAAAGATATTTAAAATACAATGAACCAATTAAAATGCTGCTTCGCACACACATCATGGAAACACCCTAGATCTTATACTAAAATACCTAGTCTTTGTATAAAGGTACAATTACATTAATCAACACAGTGCATCTCCGATCAGTATACTTTAGAACCTATTGAAAGCTGCAAAGTCAGTCTAGTTCATGGCGATAAACATATTTAAAAGCAAGTAAAGATACCATTCACTGTTGAGTGTATATAGAGCCATATGCTATAAAACCTGTTGAAAGGTGCAAAATCATTCTCAACTCAATGGCAAAACAAAAATATGATGAGCATACTTAAAACATATAAAAATGTAATCTATCACCAAAGTTAGGATAAAAACTCACCTAACAAAATAAATATGTTAATAAAGTGGATGCGTTAACAGAAAATCCAAAATAACAATGCTCCAAAACTACTCCATATGGAATATACTCAAACTTCCTGACCAAACTCGACCAGTCAGTGAATATATAAAGATCATGTGATGTTCATGTACATTGATGAGCAGTATTTTTATCAAACCAAGGGTGTGGCAATGGGAGCCTCTTGTGCCCCATTATTTGCCAATGTGGTACTTTTACAATGGGAGAAGAAAAACCTGTTTGAAAAATGTGTACCTGTTCCCTGGAAATTATATTTGTGATTTTTGGATGACATCTTTATAGCATGGGACTGTAATGAAAATGAGGCCCGTGAGTTTACTGATTATTTGAACAACACTGCGGATTTTTTGGAGTTTACCTATCACTGTAATAGGGATGCTACAACTATTTGGATGTTTGTCAAAGTAAGGATTACTGTAGGTGTAGGCTAGTTAGCAATATTTATGGAAAACCTACCTATTCTAACAGCCTCTTGCACAATCACAGTAACCATCCTGACAAGCAGAAGAGGGGTATTGTTAAGGGACAATATATTAGGTTGCCCCATATGATATCTGATGACTGTTTGTTGGTGGGGGAATTTAATAAACTGAAGGCTAGGTTTATGGCTAGGGGATACCCTAGGTCCCTAATTTGTGAGGTACATCAGGAAGTGTTACACATGAGAGAGGGTGGTGAGTTGTTTCCATTTTTAGTTACTGCCCGAACTCAAGTGGTTAAGGAGTGGGTTACACTAGGAACTAATGAATATTCTTGTTATTTTATTACTACTTTTAGTGGGGAACATGAGGTTGTTACTGGTATATTGAGAAAATATTGGGAGGTTTTTTTCTTGCTTTGAAGGAACTGGTCGAGTTATTGGAGAAAGACCAGTTAGTGTATAGGACAGGTAGATCCCTTAAGCATTTGCTTGAGGGGAAGGGAGACTGACAGGTTTCTACTAGTAGGAAGAGGGGTATGTTCAAATGCAATTGTTGTGGACAATGCAAGTATATTCTGGAGGGTGACAAGGTTTAGATTAATGGAGCTAACATTTTTGCTTCCTTTCATTGTAATTGCAACACCGGGGGTGATCTACTTGGCTAAGTGCCAACAGTGTAAATGTTTTTATGTGAGGAAGACCCAGTGAAAATTTAAAGAAAAAATATATGAGCACATGGCAAGCATTAGAAAGCTGGACACAAATAGCTCTCTGTATAAACATAGAAAAATACACTGACCATAGGTTTGTCTTTTATGGGTTGGACACTGTGGTAAGGAATCCTAGAGGTGGACCTTGGGAGGATTTAACTGAGGAGAGAAAGACGTTATGGCAACTCAGACTATGGGCTAATGTGTTCCCTGAGCTAAATGAATGTATTTCAATATCCAGTCCTTCTATCATATAAAGTATAAAACACAGTCCCCGGGATTCATGAAGCTTGCGCCAGGTGCAGGCATAGCGTCGGCGATCTAACACCAAATATGGCCACCGAGCGATTCAGGTATGAGATGTTTCCACGTGCACTACCTCCGTACTCCACGCCTGTACAGCTCCCGGTGCATGTATGCTAATTACCCCATGCACAGCAGTGTAGCATGCAAATGAAGGTATATAGCGATTCAGGAAGTGATGCAGGCATAGTGTAAGCATGCAGAAATGTAAACCAAAAAAAAAAAAACACAGTTTACATTTTTCAAACATAAAATCGGAGCCATGACAGCAGACCAGACTCACGTATTATACTATTAATATATGCCAATGGCTAAACATATAGCCATTGGCATAAAAAAAGCATGCACAGCATATAAAAAAGAACATTTAATGTCATGCCCACACTAACGCGGAGTTAAATCGCAGGGCATCAGTGCGCAAACGGGAATCACAATGAAAATATAATTATATGGAATAAAACTGCAATGTAACACATTTCATGAATTCCCCATACTAGTCAACGGCACGCATGCTACACCACACCATGGCGCAAGGGTTGCTAAGGGGCTGTGACAGTGTTCTGCGTGGTAACTAGGAATTAGTAGGCAATGTCATGCAAATGAGAGGAGTAATACTGAATCACAAAATCCCCACCGGCGTAAGGATGTACCTCACAGCATAGTAGTACAACACCGAAGTGTAGCCTGGAGATAAAGATGACATCAAGAGAGGGGTGTGCCACCTTAGCTGTAAGCACATTGGAGCATTGCTAATCCGGTTTGCCTGTTGTTAAGCAAAGCTGCAGGATAGGGATGTGTTGAAGTAGCCATATCTTTGCTTAGCTGAGAGCACACATGGTAACCGAATGTGCATGTGAACATGGATGAAAACGTGCTCGAAAGCAGGTAAACGGCTGTGCCTGCATGCACCAGAGCTGAAACAGGAAGGTTACGGGAAAACAATAAGGAAATGCTGCAGCATGGTAATTGGAGTACAAATGAGTAATTAACACCTAGGAACCCACAGTGGGCCATTGTCAACAGCTAACAAGGCTGCTAGCAGCTACCTGCAGAACAGGAAAGGGGAGCTGCCGTACTGCAAAGAAAAAAGAACTGTCACAGCAGAACAAAGCAAACTTGCAGTAGATCAGCTACATAACACATTTTGCAACACAATTCTGGGTTGGGAAAGTACAAAACAAGAAAGCCGGCAACTGGATGCATGCCTGACAATGGGAGGGGAATCGGGTTGAAAAGTGAAGTAAAGAGCAATAGATGAATCACGGCAGCCAAGCGTAATTCAACACCAAAGGCCCCACAATAGCAGTACCCACTGTAAAACCCATAATTAAGATACCCTGCAGCTGGAATTGCATATACACACCCAATTACACCAGCAGCATCCATAGCACAATAGTATAAAGTGTGAAAGCACCTCACACACACTTGTGTATTCCCAGACACTCTGCACCATTGGTGTATACAGCCAGGGAACTTTTAATATGTACATGTTAGGGGCTGCCATAGCTTTGATTCACCAGCATGTGTTGGAGACTGAAGGTGATGTGGAGGATGATGCTGACAACCATCTCAGGCACCGGAGGAGGAGAAGAGTGTTCAAACCCAGGGTAACCTGCCAGGAGCTACATGATCTGGAGATAGTAAAGCATTATAGGGTGGACAGGGACACCATACAGCAACTTGTTGAGCAGTGCCGACCACGCCTCAGAGCCAGAAATAACAGAGGGGTACCCATCCCAGTGGACACGAAGGTATGTGTAAGCTTGAGAATACTAGCCACAGGTACCTTTCAAAGGCCAACTGGGGATATCATGAGGATCTCATAGGAATCAGCAACCAGGGTACTCCACAAGTTCCTGGATGCCATGTTACCACATGCCAATGAGCACATATACTTCCCCTGAATGCAGGAGGAGTTGGCCAGCAATATGCGTCTCTTCCACCATGTGGCAGACTACCCGGAGGTACTGGGTGCAATAGACTGCACGCACATACATACACATCAAGTCACAACCCGGGGAGCAGGGTAGGCAATTCATAAACCGCAAGAGATACCCCTCCATCAACTACCAGGTCATGTGCAATGCCCAGGACATTATCATGGATGTGTGTGCTGGCAGCCCTGGAAGCTATCACAACTCCCACATCTGGCATGCCTCACAGCTGTATCAGGTATTTGCCAGGGGGGACATCCCATATGGCCACCTGGTGGGGGATGCTGGCTATGCACTGGAACCGTGGATGATGACTCCCATCAGAAATGCACACACACCCATGCAAGAATACCATAATGAGGCATACGCACAAACCAGAATCATCATAGAGCATGTGTTTGGGATGCTGAAATCACAGTTCCGTTGCTTGGACATATCTGGTGGAGCCTTGCAGTACTCTCCAGGCATGTGTGCCCACATCTTCATAGTATGTCCCATGCTACACAATATGATCCTGCGAAAGCAGCTGTAGCAGGGACACACTGGTGAAGGCCCTCACAGCCCACCACCATTGTCAAGGGCCCCACAGGCACAGAGGGACTCAGACCACAAACACTCTGTGCCAGCCCCAGTAGGCAGACGGAGGCATGCCCAGTATGCCCATGCCTTGGCAAAGAGGAAACGTATAGGACACACACTGACAGTGTAGGCACCTACGGACTGACATCCTTCTCCACCTGCACACACAGTAAACATGGATGGCACACGCACACGATCTCCTGTAAATTGTCATGTATAGGTGGTCTACTGTGTGCATCCTACATAGGCAGCCCTCAACTATTGTACACACAACTGCCATTGGCACAAGGTAAGTCAATACCTGAACAGTAAATTAAGCTATCAGCATGTGTCGATACTGTATGTATAGGTTCATAGGTACATAGATAGGTACTTGGCTAACTGCCCGAGGCCATTCATAAGCCTAGCCAAAATGTGTCTGCTGTCACCACCCCATTGATTAACTAACTGTCCCTCTGTGGAGCAGAGCCAATTGTGGGATCCCTGGGGTGTATCCACTGTTCCCCACCCACTCTGCAAGGATTCCCCAGGAGTGTTAGTGAGAGGCTCCATATAATGTAATCAGGGGTGTAGTTCCAAAGCATGGGGAGTACCTGTGACAGGAATCTGTCACTCCAGCATCTTCCAGTTATGGTTGTGGCAAGGTGTAGTTCATTACAGTGTGTGGCTTATTGTGACATGGATTCCCATAGGTGGAGCATATCCATTAAGCCTAACTTGGACACGGCTTTGTTGGCCAGCAAATATCATCCCTGAGTAAATGAGATGCCACTGAGCAATGCAAGAGGTCATGCAGTCTGGCAGCATAGGACACATGTCTGAGGCCATTAATCCTCTTGGTGAGGTATGTTCGTGGCCCTTCCAGCTGTTGGGTGTGTCTTCTGAGGTACATCCAAAATGGGTTATCATACTCAATGATGGGATTGATGAGTGATGAGTAAAGGGGCACAATAACCTTAGTCTGTCTAGATGTGAACCCTTAAGTAATCAGACGGCCTACATAGACGGCTGTCCTAACTACTTCGCAGATGTGATTGTCAAAGGAGAGATCACTATCTAATGTAGGCCCCACATACCCATTACGTCATCTGAATTATAGTGTCTGCCACTCATGTGTTAATATGTGTATGTGTAGTTTCCCAAAATGGAATGACCATGCAGTATGTGGCCTTTAGCTGGATGCCATGACTCTGCTACCCTGTGTTGGTCAATGTGAGGCCCCTTGAAGGATGTCTGTGACAGCTGGACTGTCAGTTATGGCTCCCAGTTTGCAGTAATCACCAGACACGGTCTGCTGTAGTCCACCTGTGTTAGCCCATACCTCTGAGAAGAATATGGCAAACAGTAGGGGTCCCAGGACTGAGTCCTGTGGGATACCAGTTGTGACTGGTCAAGAGTTGGACCTGGAGGCTGCTAGGCTTACCATGTGGGTTCTGTGTGTAAGCCTGTTGGCAAAACAACCTGTGATGTATGGGTGGTGAGTTTAGAAATAATACCTGAGTGGGGAATGGTGTCAAAACCCATGGCAAGGTCCAGGTAGTATGTGTAAACTACCACACCCCACACCTAAAGTCTAGGTGACTGTAAGATGTCAAACAAACAGGTTCAGTAGGCATGATCTGCACTCAGTCAAGCTGACCTGAGTTGGGTCAAGTGTCTGGAGGTTACCATTGTCTATGTTAATGAGTGCCATGAGGATGCGCTCCATAGCCATGCAGATCAGGCTACTCAGGCTTATGGGGTAGTAGTTACCATGGTCAATTCTGTCACCACCTTGGTGGAGTGGAATAGCTGTTGCCATGCACCATTGAATGGGCATGTAGCCTGTGTAAAGGCTGATGTTGAATTGCTATATTAGGCGGGGGGGTCACTTTGTCTTGTAGTGTCTGCAGGATGCAGTCTGGGACACCATCTACCTCCATTGATGCTCTGTCATTCTGTTTGAAAGGGCCATTACCACCTGCATGTCTCTGATGTCTGGGATACTGTATGTTTTGAGTATTGTTGTGGGCCCTGTAGGGGGTGAAGCTTGCACCGAATGTATCATCAAGTGTGTTGGTGATATCAGTAGGGTCAGTATATTCAGTGCAATATTGCACCAGCACAGTGCAAATCTGTGTGTTACTGCTTAGATCCCTGACATAGCCAAAGAAGCCTTTGTGGTCATCTTCCGAATCCATGCCTATTTACCTGTGGATGTTAGCCTTGGATGATTTCATGAGTAACATAAGCGTCTTACTAATACTGGTCACGGATGTCTACATGTCTTGGGATTTGCTGTTGTTCTGGACTACTGTCCTACATCTGTTGTATAGCCTGTATATTGCAGGGGTCAAGCAGACTGGTGTCCTTGTGTAGGAGTAGCGAGTCCTGGTTTACCATTGATGGAACGACCCATAGATCTTTGTAGGTGCTTATAGAGTGCATTTGTAATTCTGTCTGTATCTTGAACAGTGTCATCCCTGAGCATGGGGGCTGTGAACCCTCCCACCTCTGTCATTAGTACTGTGAATTTAGCTGTAGGAAAGGTATTCACTGTGTGTTCCTTGAGTGGGGGAGATGGTTGGGAGTGGAAATCATCAGTGAATAGTTCATGGTCAGATCTAAACAGTGACCGGTTTACCTCCGCTGTAGTGCACCTGTTGCACATGTCGGTGATTACCACTTCTAGTATGTTTTCAGCTCTCGTTAGTCCATCTACCAACTGATACAGGCCATATGAGGTGATAAATCCCAGGAAGTGCTGGGCCTGGAAGGGAATACTCAAGTAGGTCATCCAGTTAAGTGTAGGGTAGCCGACATTGACCAATAACATGGTGTCTGGTAGGACTGTCATGTTTACCACTGTCTCCAGATAGTTGTAGTGGTGCTCCTGGGTCATGGAAGGTTATCTGTAGCAGCCCACAGTTTGCATTGCAGTCATGGCTGATGTTAACTGCACATGGATGATCACAGAGGTATCATGCTGCCCCACTAACTTGGAGGTGTAGGTATCCCTGATGAATATGGATACACCCCCTCCATGTCTGTGCCAGTCCATGTTCAGTGGCTGAAATGTGTGTTATGGGTTGTAGTCTGGTAGTGCCGGTGTGCTCAAAGGAGTCTTATACAGGTCCCAGTCACAGAACTGATGTTGATGTTGTCCATACTGAGGGGTGCTGTGAGTGTGTGCATGTTGTGAGTACTATCCCTGGTGTTGAGTAGCCTAACCCTCATTGATTCCGCTATTGTGCAGTTCATGGAGGTGAGATTCACCTCTGAGACCTGCCTAAAAACGGCACCATGGGGGGCACCAATAGCCTTGCCCTGCATTCCAAAGCCTTAGGCTGACACATGCAAGTTGGTATGGCATTGTTACAGGCATGTTTCCCATCTGTGCTTGTGACCCATCATTCCTGTAGGTAACCTACTGGTAAGCAATACAAAGCCTGAAACCTATACAAGTCTACTAGCTTCCAAGATAGGCTTTTGGAGTGATTAAGCATCAGTAGTCTGTATGCTCTTGCAGTACTTAACTGTTGTCTGACTTCATGGTGATTTTACACTGTATATTGTGATCAGAAAACTCTGTATAATCACATATGATGTTGGAAATGGCCTGCACTGTAGAGGTTCACAGATAGGTAGTAGGCTATCTGCCCAAGGGCATTTAGAAGCATAGCTACAGTGTGGTGGCTTTATCTGCACCATTGACAAAGTAACTGAGCCTCTGTCAAACATAGCCAATGAAGTGATTCCAGGCAGAGTTGCTAGAAGCTGTTGAAGACTGGGGTGCTGTAGGGTGATAGGGGCACATAGTGATCTCAAAAGGGCATGTTAACATGACAATCCAACAGCATTCAATTTCCCCAACAGGTCTTGCAGCTATAAAACTGGAGTGGCTCCCCCAGACCCTGGCTGTATGTTTCTGGGACATATGATCCCAGGGGTGTATATACTGTTGCCCAGTCACACATCAAGATTTCCCTTGAAGTGTGCCAGTGAGGTGCTATGCCAAATGTAGTTAGGATTTTAATGTATAAGTCTCTCAATTCATGTGTTATGTCGGTATTTCGTGAAGCTCACTGGGTGTTGGTGGCTCCGCCTGTTGTGTAGCCAAGCTTACACATAGGATTCATGGACATAGGAAATAGGTAGAAGGAACTTTAATGTCACTAGTGTAATGGCTACAGCATTTGCATAATATCTGTGCATTTGTGGTTCAAATCCCAATAAAGTCAGAGATGTTTTACATGTTACATAGTGTACCTTAAGCACAGCTTGCATATATAGGTAGTATTCCTCAGAATAATAAACATTTGGAACACACATAAACCCATGTGTGCTGGAGAGTACAGTTAACAGACAATGTAATGTTATGTAAGCACATAGTGAGATGTTACGTCACTGAAATGTATATATCCTGAGTAGTTAGCAGAAGTGGCCATATTTGCGTGCACAGGTTGTAGGATGTAAAGTTTGTTTAACTGTGTACAACCGCTGGTATAATGTCACACAAACACCTTTAAACCTGCTTACAACTGCTTAAATTAGCCTTATTCTGTAGTAAAACATGTCTAATACATCACAGGTGTTGAACCCTGGACCATGCACACCATAGTCATGGGACCTACCACCAACCATCTAATCTGTATACATGTTTAGTGGTCATTAGACTACACCTTATACTACAGGCATTTCACAGTACTGACCACAAATGGGACAGTCACTTTGTGTACATATGTACAGTACATTGTAATGTACTGTAATGTGTGAATCAACATATACAAGTTTACATATGTATAAGTGTTACAAATTAATACTAAATATATATATATATATATATATATATATATATATATATATATATATATATATATATATACATGTCACTGATGTGTGCACATAGATAGAAATATATATATATATATATATATATATATATATATATATATATATATATATATATATATATAACATCTATAGCCATATATATTGTGACACAGAAGCATTCCAAATGGATAGAAGTGTATGCAAAACACATGCAGCTCTGGTATTATAACTATTAATATTAACCTAATTCCCCATAGAAGCAATGGTTTCTGTGTATGTGGAAACTGGTGTGGGGGAGGACCACTGGCTAATGGAATATGCATCAAGGAGGGCCTGTGTCAGATGTTCAATACGTGAACTGGAGGGGTACACATGGAGTATGGGGACAATGTAAAAAGGACACAAAACAAGAACCATTCTCATCCATAATACACCTTGTCAGGTCACACTGCAACACTGACTTCAACAAACTTATGAACATTAACAGGTATCATACATATGTACACCAACTGACTTACACATTTGTTTGCAGTAGTGAGGAACGGCTGTAGTACACTGTACATACTAAACACCATAAAAGTTGTACATATCTCAGATGCCTCAGCGGTAAAGCCAGTGACTGTGGTGTTCATGGTCCCAACTTCAAGACCTGCAAGGGCTGTTACATCATTTTGAGGTCCCAAATAAGGGATGTTGGATGCAGGGTGATTAAAGCACTTTTAAGCAGTCATTAGCAGGTTATTGCGCCGGTAAGTGGTGCTTAAACATGACTACACGGATAAGCACCACACAGGTTTAACCTTTGCTGAACATCGCGCAGATCACGGGCAAAGCCGCTCACAACCACTGAAATGTGCCTTAATCACCCTTGCACTACCAGTGCCTGCTCTGAGAGATAAAATGACTACTGCCAGGATTAGAACATGCAAACATGTACACAATCTTCACAGTAACCTACCACTAAGCTACCTGAGATGTACCAACGGCAGTTGTGTATTCAAACAGGTTAAAATACAAAAGGAAGGATTGTGTGGAAATAGGACAAACCGCCATGTACCCAATGAAAGGTGTATGCTATATATATATATATATATATATATATATATATATATATATATATATATATATATATATATATATATATATATATATATATAGAGAGAGAGAGAGAGAGAGAGATATGTCGATATATAGGGATATACATATATATGTAGATATATAGATAGGTTAACAACATCTGCACAACCATGGAGATACATATAAATGGGATACCTACCAAATACCGAATGCTTGACATACCAACGCGTGTAATCCCGAGGCTTAAACACCGAAAGACCACAGTACCAAAACACCAGAAGCGCGAGTTTTAAAATCCCGATATTAAGGGACTTTGAGTTAGTGCTTCTGGTGTTGCGGTTCAGGTAGGTTACTGTGTGTAAGTGTGTTTCTGAGGGCTTTAGTGTGTGTAAGTGTGTGTTCTTAGTGTGTTGTGTGTTTGTGGGGGACTGTAATGTGTGGGTGTGGGTTTGCCTTGTGTGTCTGTTTATGCAATCTCGGAGGTAGAATATTAAAGTAGGGGGGTGTGGGGGGTGCAGCCACCCACATGGGGGGTGTAGGGGGGCTTGCCCCCTTGCTCATACGTAGTGTAGGATGGCTTGTTTGGATGTGGTGGGTAGCAGTGTGTCTGTGTGTGCGTGTGTGTGTTCTGTGTTTGTGTTACTTTCGCGAGTTTGACTCTCGCAAGTTTGAGTGTTCGGTAATGTGGGGTTTGGGAGTCTGGGCCCATTACTGTGGGCGTCGGGATTGTGTGCGTTCGGGATTCCGTAGGTATCCTGTATACAGCTGTTGAAGTGCTCATATATGAGTATAATATGGACCATAGCAATCACACATTCCGCCACGACCAAACTATATGAACAAAGGATATGGAGAGTATATGCCTATACACTATTACAAATATGTGCTATGGACATGAGCCAAAGAGGGTCAGTCACCAACACAACTCCAATGACAGCAAATACCTATGACAAAAATACACAGACAACTTTCATGTAGCAACACTGTATTACATTCCGATGTATTGCCGAAAGGATTCAAGGACTAACATCACCTGTATGCTATACAGGAAACATTTAACAGTGCCTTAATGAATCAGCCTGCAATTACCATAGTATTAGTCCACTAAAGGATAGGTGTTCAAACAGGGAAGGAACCCTCACGCACATATCGAATATGTATAAAAGCAGTTCCTGTACACCTGCATCTGCTATGTACACCCACCAACATCTCCCCCACACCCAAACCAATTACAATACATACTGTAATAACATTACAAATTATTCACTCACTGTACGACATCTGCTGAAGCCTTAACATACCTTGTCAGAGACACACTAACATGGCCCTATGTGAAATAGTTGCTGTTATACATAGAACAGCTGCTGATGTTACAGGGTGTGTTTGCACTAATCCCATTTCAGAGGGTTGTATGTACACTAGGAAGTGTTACCAATTACTGATTATCAGCACAGTATAATACACATTTACACCAAACCAAAGATGTCTGGTGAGCACACTGTAAACCACCTAACATTATATGCATAGCCATACAGTCTTGAGCTGCTCAAACATCCTTGCCAGAATGAAACATCTGCAGAAGTATCAGGTACAAACAAACCCTGCATAAATAGCAATGTTCTGAAATATAACAGCTGTACTCACATGTAGAACAACATCTTCTAGGCATTACACACAATCCACGGGAGTCATCAAGCTAATATATCTCTGTTTGTCTCCATATAACTGTTGCAATACATCACAAACAACACATCCAGGCTGTCTTCCTCACATGTAAGGCAAAGGGACAACGCCCAAGTGGAGTACTCAATTATACACCACTGTTGCCATGGTTTGGCTAATGGAGTAACTGCACAGCTGATGTGCATGTAATTAACTACTTTGGAACACCAATTGGTGGTCAGGATAGCACATGTTACTGATATCTAACTATAAAAGGATGGCTTATCACACATTCAAACCATCTGTATATACCAGCAGAACATTACAAAGAAGATTGAAACACAAACTGAAAAAGACTGAAAAAACAGTCAACACCTCGAGTTACTAATAAGGTATGTAGAACACTCAGTATGTCTGTGTATGTAGTACCTGTTCTGTAATAATTAAAGTGTATGCAATGCATATAGTGGAAACAGTTATCTTGTAGTGATGTATTGATGAGCATAGTAATACTTGTAGTATTTATGTGTGTACTGCTGTAGGTCACAAGGCAAACACCTCATACACCACAAGGGATGCTATATAAGGGTTTTGAACCCAACAATTCATCTCCAGCCACCGTCAGTGGCAGGGTTGGTCCAACAAGTATGTGCTATAACAGGGGATAGTATATGTTGATATATTGTAACAGTAGGCATATGTATGGGTGTATTACTGAGAATAATATGTCGAAAGTGGGTCTACTGTGCAATTATGATTTGCATTGTGGGATATTGTGCCAATAACTGTGTAATGTACAGTATTGTAGGCAGATATGTATTACATTTTACATAGCATTACTGTTATGTTAGGCAAACATTAGTTATGTCTATTGGCATTTACAGTACACAATAACAGGATACATATGACTTGTAGTCATCTGACAGTTTATCAGCATGATAGCAAAGTAAAATGGAAAAGCTAGTTAACTATCCATGCACATAAGACATGTAATAGGTTCATAGGTTCATAGGTAGGTACTAGACTGTCTGCCCAAGGGCATTTATAAGCCTAGCTAGAGTGCATTAGCTTCCGCCACCCCCTTAGGTTAGTCCCCTCTGCCTCTGAACAGCAGAGCCATTAGTTCCCTGTGCCTCTGTCCAGCAGAGTCACTGCAGTGATCCCCAGGGTACATTTCTGTCTCCCATCCACCCGTCAAGGTTTATCTTGAAGAGTGCTAGTGAGGGGCCCTGCCTGATGTACATTGGAATCATGTTCCAAAGCATGGAGAGTCTCTGGGTCAGGAATCTATCCCTCCAGCACGTCCTAGTTATCATTGTGGTAAGGTTTATATCCCTATAGCATGTGGCTCTCAGAGGTTTTTGTTTAGGTGGAGCATATCCATCAATACTGGGTTGGACATGGGCCTTATATCTCAAGCAGAGATCACCTCTGAGTATGCGGTATGCAACTGGGTACAGCTGGAGTTTCTTTAGTTGGGCTGCATAGGTCATCTGTTTGAGGTCAGTAATCCTCTTGATGTGGTACTTTTGTGGTCTTTAAGGCTGTTGCAGTTGTCTTGTAAGGTACATCCCAAATGGGGTGTTGTATTCTTTAATGGGTCTAATAAGTGATGAGTAGAGAGGCACAATTACCTCCTTTGTTCTGGATGCGAACCCATTTGAGATTAGGGGGGGCCACGTAGAAGGATATTCTAACCACTTTGGCAATATGGTTATCAAAGGAGAGATTGCTATCTACTTGGGTTCCCAGATCCCTTATTACTTTTTCTGTATGTAGGGGACTACCACCTATGTGGTAGTCCATGGGTAATTAGTTTTTTCCCAAAGGGGATGACTATGCACGTTTTGGCATTCAGCTTGAGGCCATGATATTGACACCAGGTATCCGTCTCAGTGAGACCCTTCTGGAGGCTGTCTGTATCAGCTGGGGAATCAATTATGGCCCCTAGTTTGCAGTCATCTGCAAACTTTTTCAGCCAAAGTCCTCCTGTGCTTGCTTGTACCTCAGAGAAGTATATACCAAACATGAGAGGTCCTAGGACTGAGCCCTGGGGGACGCCACTTGTAATTGGTTTACAGTCGGACCTAGGGTCTGCAACTCTCACTGTGTGGGTTCTGTCCATGAGCCAATTTGCAAACCATCTCGTGATGTAGGGGTTAATGTTCAGGTTGATGGGTATGTCCATAATACCAGAATGGGGAATGGTGTTGAAAACCTTTGCGAGGTCAAGGTAGGCTGTGTGGACCTCCTTACCCTCATCTAATGCCTTGGTAACTGTCTCAAAGAAGTCCACCAGGTTTAGGAGGCATGGTCTGCCCTTAACAAAGCCAAACTGGGTGGGGTCAAAGGTTTGGAGGTACCCAATGTCTCTGTGAATGAGATCCATAATGATGTGCTCCATAGCCTTGCAGACCAGGCTAGTCAGGCTTATAGGGCAATAGTTCCTGGGGTCCATTGTGGCGCCACCTTTGTGGAGTGTGATAACTGTTGCTGTGCACCACTCTGTGGGTACATAGCCTATAGAGAGGCTGTGTTTGAACAGTGTGTTTAGGTGAGGGGTTAGTTCATTTTGGAGCTCTTGTAAGACACAGCCTGGGACACCGTCTGGTCCCATTGAGGCTGTGTTCTTGGCTTTGGATAGGGCTGTTTTAACCTGTGTGTCAGTGATTGCTGGGGTCATACATTCTTCTGGTATGGTTATCAGCCCTTTCGGGGGTGAGAGGGGTGTAAAGTTTGCACTGAACCTGTCTGCCAAAATGTTGGCAATATCAGTCGGTTCAGTGTATTGTCTGCCAGTCTGCACCAACTCAGAGCAGATCTGAGAGTATCCACTTAGGTTCTTGACATAGCTAAAGAACGCTTTGTGGTCATTGTTAGAGTCCTTGGAATTATCTCTTTCAAAGCTAGCCTTGGAAGAATTTATGAGGGACCTAGTGTCTTGCTGATACTGATCAGGGATGTCTTTCCTTCTAGGGATTTCACTCTTATCTGTACTAGTTTCCTCCTTCTATCATAGAGCCTGTTTATGGCAGGGGTCCACCAGACTGGTTTCCTTTTCTTGGAGGAGTGAGTCTTAGTTTGCCTTGGGATAGCACGATCCATGTATTCCTGCAGATGATAATAGAGTGCCTTTGTATAGGTTTTGGCATCCTGGTCAGCATTGTCCATTGTCGTGGGGGCTGTGAACCTTTTAACCTCGGTCTTAAGCAATGTGAAGTTTGCTTTGGAAAAGTATTTCCCATTGGTTTCCTTGTTTGGGGTTGTGGGCAGAATGTGAATATCCAGAGTGATTAGCCCATGGTCTGATCTAACTAGTGAGGGGTTGACGTCAGGTGTGGAACACTGGTCGCCCATGTTGGTGATGACCAGGTCCAATATGTTGTTCCCTCTGGTGGGGGTGTTGACCAGTTGATCCAGGATGTTTGAGTGTATACATTCATGGAAGCGCTGGGCAAGGGAGTTAGTACTTGAGTAGTTCTCCCAGTTAATG
The DNA here is from genome assembly GCF_019279795.1 of Protopterus annectens. Lineage (NCBI taxonomy): Eukaryota > Metazoa > Chordata > Ceratodontiformes > Protopteridae > Protopterus > Protopterus annectens. The sequence goes on from NC_056745.1 coordinate 607,118,735, forward strand.
TTTGGGTAGTTGAAATCACCCAGTATTAGGGTGTTTGGTAGGACCTTCATATGTCCCAGTGTCTCCGGAAATGCAGATTGTGGGTCCTGGGTCATGGTGGGTGATCTGTAGCAAGCTACAATTTGGAATGCAGTTTTGGCCATTGTTAGTTGCATTTGAATGTCTGTGATGCATCGTACTGCGCCACTAACCTGGAGGTGTGAGTATCCTTGATGAATATGGATACATCCTCACCATTTGTGTTTCGGTCCAGGTTCTGTGGCCAAAAGGTGTGGTATGAGTTATAGCCTGGTAGTGCTGTGGTGCTCTCTGGAGCCTTAAACAAGGTTCCTGTTACTGCACAGATATCAATGTTCTCCATACAGAGGAGTGCCTCGAGTGCATGCAATGTGAGGTCCAGACTTCTGGCATTGAGTAGCATTACCCTCAGTTTATGGTTACTTGTGCTATATACAGTGGTGGGTTTGTCTTTAGATCCTTGAATAAAGGTCCACATTGCCTAATAGCCACCTCTCTAGTATTGTTTGCAAGCAATGACAGTTGTGCATGTGTACATGTTCTGCAAATGTGTACTGACCTTTGTTACAGGGCTGTGCCAAATGGCTATGTGCACACCTACATAGAGTGGATATTGACAGCAGAGACACACTGGTTGAACGTTTAGGTTTGTGTAGCCTAACCTCTCATTGGCAGACTAACAGCTGCTTGGAAATATGTGGATAGTACTGGTAATGAAACAGGGTGCATATCATCTTTAACTCTAGTGTGACATCTGCTGTAGGAGTGTAAGATGTAGGAAACCACTTTCCATGTGTGATGGTTTACACTATCTGATCATATCCTGATCATGTCGATATTGGCAGCAGAGTATATTGATATTTGACTCTGTGTGGGGAGTGGGTGTCTGTGGCCAACATAGCTCATGGTTCTGGTGGGTATATGAGCATATACCCAGACAAGGATACAGCCCTGTTGACACGTACATCATCTGTACTCAACTATCAGGATATGATGTGGCCCTCAGAGGGGGACTGCTACTAAAGGTAGCTACCATGTTCCTGTAATAGCTAGTGTTGCCACATCCATAACACAAATATGTACTTGTGAGCATCACTGTTTAAAACATCTGCATAAGCAGTAAGTAAACTAAATACAGTACATGGTACTTGTAGTACTGAATGCGCATACAGGCAGGTCCACTAGTCAGCTACTGGTGTTTACTAATGTTAGCTTTGTGTATGTGGCCATCCTGGGGGAATGCAATCTCTAAGACATGTACACTGCCAAACTCACCTAACACAACACCCCACACATTGTCTGGGATGTAGCTACAGGGGTGAGCTTGGAGGCAGTCAATTCTACACCCATGACTGGACTAGACAGTCAAGAGGTGTAGGTTAACACATGCATCCCATCACCACATCCAACACATACCCTTACCAGAACAGTAAGGACACACACACATGCCACCAGAATTCACGAGCATCCACAGAGGCCTCTAAGTTTCTGGCCAAGCAAGAGGCCTCCCAAGTTGGAATAGACAGACAACAGGATACAAAGACTGTATGACATAGCTTGCATAATTGTGTCACTCCTCAGAACACGTGGCCAGAATCATGGCCAACAGTACACATTTGTGAATGCAAACTCTAGCACTATGTTACACACCAAGCTATATGAGGGCAAACATACTGTCAACTACCTGTCTGCCATGATTAGCCACATACCCATACACTCAGACCACCTTTTGAACTATACACATGTCTCTGACATATTCTATGTTGTTGTACAGGACCTGTGATGCAGTAGCCTTAACTGCATGGAAACACATGTAGGAACTGTCAGGTCTTGTAGCCCATGCAGGTATGTCCCAAGTCCTGGGTAGCATTCTGCCATTGGCCAGAATGATGCAGCAGTACAGGGACAAGGATTGTATTCCACGATCGTGTAATGTACTGGTGTAATTCAAAGAGTATCCAGCATCTCTGTGCCTGGGATAACATGGTTGACAGACCATGATGCTTTGCTAGACAGGGCCTGCACCTGTCACCCCTGAAAATCTGGATACTGGCAACGGCCTGTGCTTCCCCTATAGTGCCCTCATCATGCCAAGTTCAAGTGGGAGAGCCAAGAAATAAACTCTGGGTCTTGATACTCAATGATACAAATCAGGTACTCAATATGGACTCACGTACGGCAATCTGAAACATGGGGAACATATCTGTGCAGTGATAGTTATGGTTCAATGCTCTGGAGAGCACCCCTGCATGACCATGTTATAACACATGCCTCACCTCATGGCCATCACCCTTTATTGGAACACATGGCCCACAGGTGTGCCCAACTTCCTGAGGGATATGTACACCCCCATGCTAGTTGCACTTGCACAACATAAGATGCATTATGCCGAGCAAGTACCTTTGTGCCAAAGTTTAATCCAAAATGCACCTTGTGACAGATCATCCACCATGCCTCAGAATTCCCAACTGTCATTGTGCTGTAATGTGGAATACCAGTTTTGAGACAGGAAACCATAATCATGGCCACTCAGCTATCCCATTATGAACTGGGAAGACTCATCATGTACCAACACCTGTGCTCAATGCATGTTGGATGTTAGCAACAGCAATGACCTGGATCACCATAGTCACACAAACAGGGCTAACAGTATGCCACACATGGTCAGTCTTCAAAGCCAATGTTATGCTCCTTAAGAGCGAAGTGGTGACTGTCATGGCACCCATGCAGATGTACAATGCATGTACAAATGCTGAGTCCTACACAAATGCACTTTAAGCACTCACATATGTGCAGTGATTGTGGCATTGTAACAGGAACATGATTCAACCAAACACAAACATGAATGCAAACCAGTGGTACCCTGCCTTAAACTGTACCACAGTAGGTAGTAACTGTTGCAAGAGTCAACACACTTGAGTGGAAGATGACCCATGGTCAGCCTCTGTAAGATGCAGATACACCATATAATGCCAAACAAAGCTACTATGAAACTAATCATCCACATATTATGAGGCCAACCATAGAGGATTCCATAGCTGTGTCATGAAACATAATGGCAACAACAAGACCTGCTGTGCTTCACAGCATTATGACATAAGAAGCACTGCACCTAGAGAAATAGCACCTGTTCCTCCAGATAGGGTCTTGGATAACATAAACACACTGTTACCCCCCCCCCACAGGTACACATTCATATATCCTTGTGCACTACAGAGCCCCTGTAACCATAACTATGCAGGTACAAGCTGCACTCAGGCTGCATGGGACCCGTCCACATCCCAGGTTGTATCATAAACATATGTCAAAACAATTTGCTCTCCACATAAACATCATGTAAATGCATAGCTTCATGCCAGGCTGTGTACACACTGAATGGTGCACACAAACAGATATCACATCCCACAAAGGGGAAGACACCACTGATAATGGGAATTACTGCACTACTACCGTGCTGAGCCTGGTCTGGAAGGCCATGAACCTTGATTAACTTATTTGATGTCAGCAGTACAGATGTAGATGACAGTAAGGTTGATTTCACACAGCATATCATAACCTTGCCAGGTCATAGGACATCATCACCCATACTGTGTTCCAGCTACACTCAGTATACTAGATGTACATTCCTATGTCACAGGAGTGTTTTGCAACTGGACTGCTGGCAGAACCAACACTACAGAAGGGGTCTGAATAATACATGCACATCACACCAGTACCAGCTACAGCACAACAGGGTTAATTCATTGTACTCCCCCTCATTGTAGTCTATACCACACAGACTAACACAGACGGCATCTGCCTATTGAAGTATGCGAATGACTATGACCTAGGAGCAATAGATGACTCAATGAGTGTTGCGGTCAACATACAGAAGGGGCTTTGTGGGTGAGGTGTATGACATATGGTCACAATCTGACAGCTAGATATTGCATTGTCATCCCTATGTTAATAACCCTGTAACCATAAACTACCACCTAGGCAGCGGTCAACATAATGGACACCGTGTGTAAGGGATGCAGCTGGACAGTTGTCTTTCTCGTGATAGTTACGTCACCACACCTGTCAGGTAGTCATAAGTGGCAACCCTAATCATGACAGGGTGCCATCCATGAATATAGAGATCATTGTTCAGCCATACTCAACACTCAAGTGACCCATATCAGATCACATATTTCCTTTAAGGGGTATTGGCCATGTTCAGATGGCCTACACCAGCCTTCCCAATCCCCATCTCCACTATGTAGCATGATGCCTACCCTGAATAAAGCCATGTCCAACCCAGTGATGTTGGACATGCTACACTTACACATCCTGATCTCAAACACATACTTCATGGACATCCACGTTCCTAGTACAAGGATCACCACATGCTGGACAGATCCTTGTCCCATACACTTTACATACTCCTGCCATACTATGCATCCCTGTCCAGCAAAGCTGCACATTGCCCCTCTTTCAGACATGGTGTGATGACCGCATGGTAAATATATCATTAACCCTGTGAATCAGTTATGTGGCACTGCTTGACCTGGCCCCAGAAACCCACCTGTCAGCTACAGCTAAGTAACCTTTCATCCTAGGCTCATACATGGCCCAGGGCATATAGTCTACTAGCTGACTTTGACCGTACATGCTATAGTTGATATCCAACCCTGCAAATGCCATCAGGCTAGCCAGTGTCCCATGTGTATCACATGTGCAACACAAGTGATACATGGCAGGATGTTGAACTGCTGTACAGTGCCGTGTAGATGTATATGGCAAAACATATACATATAAAACCTTCTCTGAGCAAGTCTGCAGGGTCACAGGTCATGTCCGTTAAGGCAGTGTAAGTCTTTATATGTGACATATACACAGCATCGAGGTCGACTGCATTAATGTGGACACATCCAGGCATGTGCTGATAGGTAAGAACACCAGTACAGGCAAACAGACATGGCCACATCAAGACAGCATCCACATGGAGTATGAGCAATGTCATCAGGTGACACACACATATATGGTGATAATATCCAGTCACCATTGAGTGTCAAACATGTGTGACACAAACATGTCACTGGTGTCAGTGTCATGTAGATTTGCAAAGACAACTATTTAATCATAATAAATGTGATACACGTGTATGTTCAGCTGTACCTCTGTACGTCTCTGTGAGTTACTGTGACCTGTCTCCATCATTATGTCTTCCAGGTATGCCGCGTGCAAGGCTGCCACCTTATACCTGCTTGGAGGATGAGGACCTCATCCCATACCTACTTGATAATCATCATGTACTGTTCAGCCATGTGCCACAGGATGCACAGCAGTGGGATGCCCTGTGGCAGGAACTTCGCAGGAGGGTTAATGATGTAGGTGGCCACAACCACACATACCAGCAGGTGCGCAGACACTGTACATACCTAATTAGATGGGCAAAACAGCATGCAAATGCAATTGACAGGAAACAAGGTGCAACAGGTGGTGGGCCACCAACCCAGCCCCCACTCACACGTACCGAGGAGCTACTGGCCAACCTGAGGGCACCTGCAGAACAACATCCACAAGCCTTAGCTGATATCATGGAGGTGGGTGTCTCTCAACCACCGAGCCTGGAGTTGCCTGGTAAGTCACTACTGCATATATAACAACTATATTTCATATAGTTACATGTGTCACTGTACAATATGTAATGTAACATCATATGCAAGGCATGTATACACACATACCACATACTATAGTATGCTACTCTGTGTATCATACTCCATAGTATAGTCTATTGTACTGGCGTATGTGTTAACATGCACATTGCACCCTGTAGCTATCATACAGGCATGGATAATGATCATACTGCTGTGTCACTCCTATTTAGGTACCTCTGGCATTCCGCTGCGACAAGCCTGTTGCAGGTGAAACTGTTATTTATCAGGCATGTTAATGCATAGATCTATCTGCCATGTGGCCATTTACCACATGTACACATAATGTATGGTCCTGTCACAATATACAGGTCGGACCTGCAATGCATCACACTGGCTACCCATGTGCAATAATTGCAAACTATGAAACACCGACATGAAACCTCACAAACTGTCATTGCCAGATGTGTGGACAGCTGTGCATACAATGGTGGAGGTGTTGTTCACTGTAGGGACATGTACTCAAGATCAGAACTACACATGTGGGGAATACAAACAGTACTACACAGTGAGCTGGAGTATGGCCAGCCCACAGGATTCACCGGTGTGGATTATACCCCTGCTATGAATGTCACACAATGTTATGTGCTATCTAACATGTCCATGACATTTAGCGGGCTGGCTGCAACACTGCCTAACTATCCTGAAAAACATATCCCACATACCAAACATACCACCCTTTGTCTGGTTAACCCTGTCGTCAGTGGAGCATATGACATTTATGGGTGTATGTCATATGGGACAACACAGACACGTGAAAAAGATGCCTGTCACAACCATTTGGCCAACACATGTTCACACATGGCCATGGAGGATGGCCAGAGACATGAAGCAACACACACAGTAGAAGTGATGTGCATGTGTGTACACCCTGTTGTACATTGGCTCCACATGATCCAACTATGGCCTTTGTGTAATGGTTATATTGCAGATGTGGAACACTAGACATCCTACAGGCGTGTGCACATCTTGTGTAGGCATGACATCAATCCACCACATAAGGTGTGTTGAACATCTTGAGTGTGTCATGAAATGACAGCAGTCACCTGTACAGTATCCACATACATACACAGACAACCACATCAGGCCACATATACAGTACATTCCCTTGCTGGTGTCAGACATCACTGTCATCCTTGCTCCTCGTGTGTGTGTGTGTGTGTGTGTGTGTGTGTGTGTGTGTGTGTGTGTGTGTGTGTGTGGTACACAGATGTCATGTGGAACATGGTGTACCGACGAGTTTGCCATGTCTGGCCATAGTTGCCAGGCAGCAGCAATATGGTTGCAGATGTGCAGGGATGTCATCCATATACCCCTCAGTGACCTGTATCACACATTCCACATTATGGCTTAGTGTGTATACACCTCAGTGACGTGGTTCACATTCCACAGTATAAATGTATTGTATCTGAACACAGTCATGGCTATGAACTGTGTCTGTAACTCACACTGTATAGCAATAGAGAAGCCACATGTTTCCCTGCAATGGCCATGCACATCAGCTAAATGTGCAGTATATCTGTAGGGCAGACAGACAACACTGCGTCAGCGGAAGGTCCATGTTAGTATAACACATCCCTGCATTGGGACACCATTACTCCACTGTATATTTGACAGGACACCATTGTGTTAAACATGTATGCATGTCATTGCACACGTCAGCAGATCACATGTCATACTACATGTGACTGTCAAGGTCATATGCCACACATCAGGCAGGTGTACTGTTAACCTGTGCTGGTCTACATGGTGTAACACAGGGATGTATGCTAACTACTACTATAATTGTGTAATGTATATGCCTTCTGCTATGACACATGCATGCTGTTGTGTGCAACCCAGGGATGTATGATAACTACCACTATTATTGTCTGAGCTGCATGCCTTCTGCTGTATCACATGCATGTTGCATGCCTTCTATCATATCACATGCATGTTGGGTGTCATAGCGTGTGTCTGTGTGTGTCTGTGTGTGTGTGTCTATTGTATAGATTGTAATGTGCAGTTCTTGTCTGCCCCTCACAGGTGTTGATGTAGGTGCATTCCCCTCCTGCGGTCCATCTGATGTTAGTGTCCCCACAGACTCTAGCAGTGATGATGAACGTATGATTGAGGCACAGGCAGGGTTGTCAGGGGCTGAATCTGTGCCATTGGTTGCCATTCCACCTATATCCCCCTCATCCCCGCACACAGTTCTCATGCCAACACATACCCCATCACCAGTGGCCATAGAGGAAGGACAGTTGGTGTGTGGTAGCTTGGAACAGGAAAGTGTGGAGGCTATGGAAGGTGTGCCTGCACACCATGGTGTAAGCCAACTGACTGGTGATGCCCCACACAGGCATGTGGCCAATGTTGCTTGTAGGAGGACCTCTGGCCAACATGCCCCTGCAAGACAAAGCACAGCAGCTGGTGTCACCAGATGCATGTTTCAGGCTGTAATGGAGGCACAGGCACATGCTGAATGGCACAACAGAGAAGGTCAGAGGCTTCAGAGGGCTGCTGTCCATTCTTTAAACAACAACATCCAGGCAATGGCAAATGCTCACCATCATCTTGCTGAAGTTTTGGATAGACGATTGGGTGACATGGTTGGAGTCCTTGACTGTGGCATGTCAATCTGCGAGCATGAGATGTCTGTGCTGGAACATCTGGTAGGAGTGAGCCATCGAGCAAGTGGACATAGGTCAGCTACATCACCTGTTGCAGGTCTATGTGAACGTGCTACCTCACATGCCCGCTCCCATAGTAGCGGTAGCAGCAGCAGTGCATCTGGTGTTGTGCTGTCCACAGCAGGACACAGCAGGCCATGTGCACATGGCCCTGGATGGTCCCAACAGGGACACGATTCCAGTGGACATGTGCCATCAGACAGTACCCAATCTGCATCTCTGCCTGGTAGGGCCCATGCAACCCCTGGCAGGCGCAGGTCACGTGGCCGTGGCTGGACACTGTAAACTGTAAAGCCTGGCCTGTACAGTCTGCAGCTGTCAATAATACCCCTGTGTAGGACAGACACATGCCAGAACTGTGTGCATACATGCACGCACACACCAGAAACATATGTAGGGCACCGCAACACACACATGCATAACATCCACACACGCCCAATGAGATCAAAGGCACTAACCCACACACATGATGTCATCCAATGGTACAGCCTAGGCCTCTGGCAAACATTATCACCCTGTGCATATGATGATGCCTGTGCTGCATCCCTGTCATCCACACCATCGGTGCAGGGACATGCTCATATGGACTGATGCACAGGGTGAACAGACTAGGAAGATAATTGTAGATTACAATTGTTGTGTACTGTTGACAGGCAGCAGACATACCATGTACTACATGTTTTGAATGCATTTTGTACTATTAACAGTATGTGTCATGTGTAACAAAAGTAACTGCATGTTGGTCTTGATGCTCTGCCTTCCTCCTTCAGGTCTAATTGCATGTGCCAGTGGATGTCAGTGTTTGCAGTTAGTGTCCCTTATGTAACTGTGGACTACTCACAGGTATGTATGAAAATACCAGCATGCACTTTGTAGCTTCTACATCACAGTTAGACAGTCCCACGTTCCAAACATGTCTACTGATCTACTGATTCAAGAGCATGATAGCTGTGTATTAAGCTACTGTGGCTAGAGATGTGACATCCATACTTGGTGACATCACAGGTACAGTTACATGGAGTGGGGAGGTAAGAGAGCGGTCTAGCTGATGACAAGGGTAGAGGCCTTTGGAAAGCCTGTTGCCTTATTGGGAAGCAGTAATACACGTTCCCATGACAGGATGCAAACACACAAATACACCCACACACTCAGGTATACACACACATGTATTCAGAGACACAGTAACACACCCACACACTCACGGATTCACAGACACAGTATTGAGGTGAGGACCCCTGCCTATGTGCAAATCATCATTACAGTACTGTGCACTTACATGATGTGCCACAGAGATTACACATGTACAGGTAGTCAGAATGGCCTAAGATCAAGGACATTAACAGGGGTACTGGATTGCATTGCCTGGATGGGGGGAGGGGTCTTATCAGTTCACTATGGTAACATACATCCTCACTCCAGGGACCAGACAGCCATACATACATACACACACACACACACACACACACACACACACACACACACACACACACACACACACACACACTGTGGCATTCACTATTGGACACACCTATGTCATGCACATACAGATACCTGACATGTGTGAGATACACACCCCTGCCTATGTCCTGCTTTCTACATTGCAGTCTGTACAGATGTCTGCAACAGTGTACAGGAGAGTGAGTAACAATTGAGATGTATTCCCCACCATACGTGACATATATGGACACACACACAACCACACATACCAGTACTGTGATCAAACACCTGCCTATCTCATGATATGTATGACAGACTTACATCAGTATTGCACGTGCTACAAAGTGTACTGATGCTTCTTTTGGCAACTGTGCTGATATATGCACAATATATGCACATGGGGGGGGTCTTAACTGTTACAGGTGTCAAGTGATTTACCTTCTGTGTCATCCTGACCACTGTCTAAGTTGTGTGTGATCCCCTTCAATTAACAAAACCATAGCTTAGCAGTTACACAGGTTATTGTAGGAATGGTTGTGACACACCTGTGAGCTGTCCTCAGCAAACATCCATCTTCAAAGATGCCCCACCACTTAGTTATGTCCACACATCTGTCCATACCTGAAGTACAGCTTACCGTACTTTCAGCATATCACCATATACAGTTGGCAATGTTGAGGCTGCATTGCAACTGCATGATGTACTAAGACACGTCACCTGCAAACATCAGCAACTGCACACACATGGTATCTGAATGCACACCACTACATGTACATGTGTGTAGGTCCTACATTCCTGTCATTTGGGCATGTTTGTAGGCATTGCATTTGGTGGACATGTGTAATGACATACATGACACATGGAATATTGTATGATATGATAGGTGCCATGGGTGACCAGTACAGAGGGAATGTTACCTCTGTCAACATTGATATCACACCTTATGTACTGTTAGCATTCAGCAGCCATGGACCTACCTTCCATGTGCATGTGTGTAATGGCTGTAGCCACCTGTCTGCACAAAGGACAACAACAGCTATGCTATTTACATATATGTCACATGTGTGTGGCTTGTACATATCCAGGGCAGGTACATGTATGTCATATCCAAACATGAGGGTGTTTACTGGTGTACAGCAACAGTCATCTGTTAATGCTGTAAATAACCGAGCGACCCTGGTATGTGTACAGCTGACCTGGTTACAAACTGTGGTATCATTGCATTGCATAACACATGATGCAACTGTGCCAGCACATGGGTACTCTGCACAGTTGATGTAGAGCTAGGCACAGTCCACCGATCAAAGGTCACATGGTGTTTTACTATTATATGTCATACCACATGTATGGATGTGTGTTGGTGGTCTGAGGGCATGGTGGTGTCTGAGGGTTACATCCTAGAATGCAGCTTTTGACACTGTGACCTGCACCTGACACATCTGTGATGCCTTTTGTGGGAGTACTGGTCAGTACATGTGAGTGGCCTTTATGTATGTGAGGACACCACCACCTGGAGTGGTCCTTACCTGTGTTATGGCCCACATGTCTAGTTCTGAGGTATATGGCGGTAGTGCTATTGTGCACTACAAAGCCTTCAGCCAAGTGTTCCTCACTGCACAGATGTCAGTATTCCCCATTGTTGGATCTACAGTGAGCAGCTGTGATTATGAACGCTACACATCTAGCACTGGTTAGCATAAGCATACAATGCAGTTGTCCTCTAGGTGTGAGGGTGTTATCCTGTGTTTAGGACATTTGCCTTGGAATGGCACTATATGGGTGAATGTGACTTAGGTATTATCCCCACTCCCCTGAATCATGGATGCATGTGATCTGTGACAAAGGCCTGCCTTCTTTCAGTCATGTCATCCCAGAATGACAAACACTGGACAACCTCGTAATTACAGAAGGACATTGGCTCATTGTGTTGGTCAAGCAGTTGCCACTCCTAGCATGACATCACTGCGAGTGGTAGTATTGTGCTTGATATAGAATGGTACATCTAAGGTGACGGACAGCAGCAGACATTGTGTAGATGACCAGTGTCAGATATATGTAGTGCAGCGTTCCTGCTAACAATGACAACTACTAACACTGGAGTCCATTACAATGTGTTCTGTACGTCTAACTGTAATAGCATGGCCACTGTGACCTTCCGTGTTTAGAATCAGAGTGCATCCCAAACAGTCCTGTACTACTAAGTGTATGAGCATGCCCAGTATAACCCTGTGTAGTTGGAGACATAGTGCATTCCAAACAGCCCTGTGCTACTAAGTGTGTGAGCATGCCCACTGACACCTTATATCGGTTATGTGCCTCTATGTGTATGGGCATGGCCATTGTAACCCTGTATAGTGATAGTAGTCCTCCATTCCACAGATGGGCATACTCCATTTCAGGATGGATTCCTACTTTAAACACACAGGTTCACAAGTATGTACATCTTAACTGCCAGCATCCCTGTTGATGTCTGCATTCCTAGAAGGTCATAATGACAGCCTTGAAATGTGTAGTTTCTGTGGCGCGACTCATAACTATGTAGTACTGTAATAGTGATCTGTAGATAAGCAGGTGTTCTGATCCCACCACTGTGTGTGTGTGTGTGTGTGTGTGTGTGTGTGTGTGTGTGTGTGTGTGTGTGTTTCCGTCTGCCTGAGGACAGAACAATGCTTTCAGACTACTCACACTCCATACAATTCCTATACCCAACTTTGGCAAGGCTGATAATGTCACCCACCTAGAAATACACCTCTGGGAGTGCTGTGACCCAGTAATCTCTGTAGCACATTCTGTAACTGCGTAATGCTGTAGTGTGATAAAGTAGTTAGGTCGGTGTTCTAATCCCAGACTTGCCAAGTGTGTGTGTGTGTGTGTGTGTGTGTGTGTGTGTGTGTGTGTGTGTGTGTGTGTGTGTGTGTGTGTGTGTGCGTGTGTGTGCGTGTGTGTGTGTCTGTGTGTGTCTGTGTGTGTGTGTGTGTGTGTGTGTCTGCATGAGACAAGTACAATGCTTTGTAGAGTATGCAGTCTCTGTACAAATCACATGACCACCCTTGTCAATCCTGCTGATGTCACCCACCTAGGAATACACCTCTAGGAGTGCTGTAACCCAGTATTCACCATAGCGCATGCCATAAATGTTTATTGCTGCAGTGTGATACGGTAGGTAGGGGTTCAAATCCAGGACATGGCAAGTGTGTGTGTTTGGCTGTCAGAACCTGTGTGGAGGTGGCTGTGAGTGTCTAACCACTGGACATGTTGGGGAGTGGATTTTGTAGTTTTCCTATATGGTGTCCGTCTTATGACACAATGGCCACCTCACAAGGAGTACAGATGTCAGTCAGCCACGGGACTGTGATGGCAAGCCATACCCCTACATATGGCAAAAGACCTGGTGAACAAAGTATTCAACCCTACTAGTACCCGGTATATGTCCTGAACCCATGTGTCATACACAAATACACTTGCCTAGGATATCCCGCTATGTTGCTAGTACCATGCACACTGATGACAGATAGTAGGCATGGTGTGATTGCAGTGGGCTTCAGAGGACACGGCACCCTGTACAGCGGTACAATAGGCACATAATTGCAGACAATGTGCCTTCACTATGTTCCCCACTGGATGCCTGCAACATATGTGGTGCCATCAAATGTGATCCACAGAGGCCATACAATGCCGTACACATGTGCCCTGTATGGACTGATGCCACTAACACCAGGGAATACTTGTATCATGCTATCAATGCAGGTGCAGGGTTAACCTGCTGACTATAAGTAGGTTTCGCCACACCAGGCCAGTATTGGCATATCGGAGGATAACAGTCTGTGTACACAACATGTGCCTGCCAAACCAGGTACACCTGTACATGTCACTGTACAGTATTGTGGGACATGCACATCCCAGGCAATGTCCATGTCAAGGACTATCAAAAACAGACATGGCATGCATTGCAAATTTATGGCCATACACAATGGTAACCAGATGTCAGAGCAGTTCATACAGTACCCATCTGTGTGAGACATTGCAGACACTACACCCCTGTATCACACTGCACAGCATTGTCAGGTGGCGTGATGTCAAGGATTACCTCTCACCCAGCCTTGTACAGACATCTTGCACAGCCAATCACTACACACCCATGAAGCAATGCATACATGCATGTCAGTACTGGCACCTTGTGTCTGTGTGTGGGTTATGATACTCCCAACCATAGTCACTCCCAGTTTAACCCTCATTGGCATACCAACAGATGTCAAACACGTTCACATGCCCTAGTCCATAGAACCTCCAGATATCCCCTGTGGTGCATGTAGTCCTGTGCATTACTGCAGTGTGGCAAACTAAGTAGTTAGGGAGTGTATTTGTGGCCTTGGCAAAGAGTGTGAATGCAAGTCCATTAGAGAGTGTGGTTGTGGAGACAATGGCATCCGTTCACGTGGACAGCCATGTGTGCTACACCTAATGTATGTCTACTATATCTCTGTTGCAGATGTCTCTCACCAACACACATATATGTTCTTACAGCACAGCAACATGTTGGCTTTGTGGCACATGTAGTAACTGCACGCACATGTAATAGTAATGACAAGTCAGTCAGGGGTTTGACCCCTGTACTAGTAGGCGTGTGACAGACAATGCTTAGGTTTTAGTCTCCAAGCCCTTCTCTGATGTACTTTGTCTGTCCCTCCCACACACTCTCTGGTGGTTGTGGAGGTATACACCTGCTCAGCAGCAACATGTGTATTGTAGGTGATGGACATGATCAAGTGATGGCATCTGCACCTATTGCAGTCCTCCTCTAGCTGACTGCATGTGGAACAGCTGTGATGATGTTCCCATAGCCATTCACATGATAAACACAGTACATTATCTAGGAACATCATGTTGGTGTTTGGCCATGACAGTCGCTGTGAGTGGTACCTGGATGTGGTGTTTTGAAACGGCATCATAGATGATATCTGGATGTTCCTCAAACATCATACACAGTGGGGAATAACCTAAAGACAGGATGGTGATGTGCCAGACATGACTACAGCATGTAAGTGTAGCTATGCTGCATTGAGACTACTGCATGTGTAACATGTGTGTGGTAATGGCTATTCTGCATGTTTTAAAACAGACATGACAGTGCTTTGTTCGTGAGGGACCCCCATCTGTAGGGCCATCTGTGGACTGGTCAGTGTGTGGAACCATTTGTTTCCTGTGTTACACACTGAACACACATCTGTGTACAGCAGGAATATAGTGTGAGGATTGCAGCCAGTACATGGTGATAGGGATGTGTTACTGCCATCGCATCCCTGACAGGACATATGTCACATGAAACAGTGGTATGACAGACACTGTCTGGGGTTCCCAGTGACAATCCAATAATGGGCAACTGTTCATAGCTGCAATCACACGTCTTCTATACAGTGTACAGATGTCATGCAGTATATATGCATGTGTTGTGCTCCCTCTGCAAATGTATACCATCTGTTGTGTTGGGTTGATGGTCATATCTATGCATACTGTTGTAAGTAATCCTGAATGCTGTTGTCTATTACTAAGCCATATCTGTGTTTAAACTGCAACACTGTAGGCTGTATGGGTTTGGAGGTCCCGGCAGAATCTCCTGTCCCAATTCAGCTGACCATGGCACTGGGCACCAGAACATCTGGGGCCCAGTCTTGGACCTCAACCTCTTTTGGCTCTGCACCACCTTCTGGTGGTACCACCACTGAGGATGGGGCATGTCCATCCTGGGAGCAGGGCCAGACAGGAACATGTCTGCTGTCATGCGGTCCTGGATGTGGTGCATTGGGGGCTCAATAAGGGGTTCTGAAGCCAGATATGCAAGCTCAAGGGTGGAGTATCACATTTACAGGGTGAGGCTGCCCCTCCTGGACAGCAACCAGCACTGCCTCCTTTGCCACTGTTTTGGTGCAGTGGTGGCTGCCCATGGCTGGGGAACTCCGTCCCACTGTTCCCATGGGCTTGTGAATGCCGAACACCCATCCACGTCTGAGGTGTATCCCCCCACATGTGTCATATACTGACCCTGTATGCCGTCTTGTCTGTGATCCTACCCTACCTATCCTCCACGGGCATACCTACTCTCCGTCCCCCACATCCCACTCTCATCCTACAGAAAGATAAGGCCAATCAGTTCCTAGAACAACATTTGCCCCATACATAGCTTTCCATTTCACACACATGCCCACTGGACCCATATAACCCTTGTAATATGCATCACAACATACTCCTGTTATCCTCACCCTGTCTCTCAGGCACACGATCCTGGTATGCACATCATTCATAAATGGTCCAGGTACACATGATGCGGATGAACCCATTGTACACACAACACTACCGGTCCCTCTATTGTTACTCCATTTACCTTTATCATGATGATGATGTTGCACACAGCACCTTGCAAGAGTACTGTTCTCACATAATGATTGGACAGGTACTGTTGTGTTAATGTACATTATATGCACAGAGTGATGTATACGGCCAATGTACAACTGTTTGCATGTATGCATGACACATGTCTGAGGAAGTCTTGATATTACATCGGACAACACCACTACATAATACAGGCATCGCTGGTGTTTCCCTTTTCATTCATTTGTAATGCCTTGTTGCCACATGGTATGTTCCTGATATATCTCTATATATGTATGTACCTATATTCTGGACATAAACACTCACACATACAGCTACATGATGGAATACATTCCTATACTGTGGAATGACTGCGCTGTTTGATATGTTTGTGGTAATGTCTGATGTCTGATGTCTGTATATCTGCCCCGGCGTATTGCTAAATCACATTAGCTGTGTGTGCAGGGTCCTGGTTGCGAGCCTTGCAGAGGCCATTTATTTTGTTGCAGGGCAGAACAAGGCCATTGGATACGGAGGGATTAAGGCACATTAAAGCAGTTGTGAGCGGGTGTGCATGGGTTTGCACGGTGTTAAGCAATGCTAACCTCTGGTTACAGCTTCTTACACTCAGTTAGCCTCTACATTGCTTTACCAGTGTAATACTTGCATACTGGTGGCCAAACAGGCTAACACCCGCTCGCTCCCGCACTTGCAAATGCACTGACATTGGTGCTTGCATCTGACACTCACACCCCTGGGTGAGAGCGAGGACCACAATATTACCTTGTGATGCCTATTACATCAGATTACATGCCTACACTATCAGGAATGGCTGCCCAGGGTGGTCCTAATATGGCTCTGCCAGCCAACACCTGCACGCCTAGGCCCATAGTCGCATACCCATAGTTCCCCCACCTGCCACTCCTCTACAGCACTCATCCTTACTGTGGGTGCAGGTGGGGTATAAACACACCACTACACACTACCCACTCTCCCCGTGTCGGGACACATGTCGTACGTTGTGTCGACCCATGGGTTATCAGGCTTGCACAACCTACTGGTCCGTGTACATTTATAGCCTGGTTTGATAAATCATTACAGGGACTGGCTCTGATCATTAATTTTGTGTCCCACAAGGGGCATTGATGTCTATATTTCAAGTTTAGACCTTGCAGGTCTCTCCCACTGGTAGTATCCTACCGGTGGTCTGGGAATCAGTGGTGTGTTTACCTTTATTGTGTCTGTATATAACCAGCCCAGCTGGGGGGGTGGGGGGTGATGCTACGGGTTACACGTTTGTTTATTGGACCTCCCACCACCATATGCACGGTCTGTGAACATATGTTACTCATAACTGCTGTATCATATCCTAGCTATATACATGTGTATATTTACTGTAACATATATATATATATATATATATATATATATATATATATATATATATATATATATTTACATTAATATATACATATATATCTGCATATGTATGCATACATGTATATTTATATCTTGCTGTCTATATATATATATATATATATATAATCCAACGACATATGGGTCTATGGTTGTCGGCATATGTATATATTTATATTTGGGTATGTATCTGTATTCTTTCTCTGTATGTATACATTCGTACTACGGTGAGGGAGAGGTATATCTCTATGTCGCTAAGAGTAGATATACACACACATACCTCTACATATATACATCTACATCTGGTTATTCCATTCCTTGCCATATAGATTACACTTTGCTTTAGTGGGTCTCGCAGTGGGTGTGGCTGCTCATTGGGCGACGCCTCTGCCCAATGAACACATTTGCTTGCATCCCTAGGGTTGTCCATATTGGTCCACATCAGCCAACACCTGCACACCTAGACCCATAAGTAGCTACCCATAGTTCCCCCACCCTCGCCTCCTCAACAGCACCCATCCTTACTCTGGGACCTGGTCTGTTCTGGACACACCACTACACGCTGCCCACTCTCCACTTCACAGGACCCATTTCATACAATTGTCTCGGCCTATGGGTCATCAGGGTTACCCACCCTTGTATTCCGAGTCTGTATACACCATGGACAAAATGGCCGGTCTATCACCTTCTTTTGGTTTGGGCAATTTTTGG